>NW_028085163.1:0-1099 GCF_014824575.4 Sturnira hondurensis | reverse complement strand
CTAGAGGGTGCTGGCAGGAACTACGCTTTCTTACGCCCGAGAGTACAGGACCCATGGCCTATGCACTCCTCTAAGTAAATGGTGTTTCGTGTGAAATCAGGTGCAAATAAGGCCAATTAGCTGTCACCAGGATTCCAGTTAGTTGTGGAAGGAATCGGGCTAAATCTCCGCTCCCGGTGAACACTCTCAGCCGTGCACGCATCTGCCGAGCCCGTGATCCTCAGAAAAGAGGGCAGCCTGGCTCCCAGGGGCTTCTGGGAAAGGGGTGTGCAAGTGTCGCGGTGATGTGCAGAAAGGCATCTCTCCCCGTGTCCAGCTGGTGACGGGGGGGGGGGGGAGGGGAGGAAACCCCCCGCAGCTCGTCCTAGTCTCGTGGGAATTTCACCACGAAATGGAGTTCACGTTGACAATAGTGAAATGTGGGAACGTCCCGGAAAGACCAAAGGAGAGCTTTTCCGGGATCCGTTTCTTTGTGGTTTCAGACACGACTCCACTGCGTGTAGGGCACTGCTCACTGGTGTCTGAGTTTGTTCCCTCTCCCGACATCTGGCACAAACCCCCAAGTCAGACACAGCAGCTTCTGACCAACCCCTGCCCTCCCTCCAACTCATCTGTGCTCAGGGTTAGCCACACCGAGTACACAGTCGACACGTCTCAGCTCTGCCACCAAGGATATTCCACACTGGTCGGCCCCTCACGCATGGTCACAGCGACTGGGGGCCAGTCATCTCCCTGAGCCTCGCCTCTGCCCTGGGTTCCACTGAACGCCTCCCGCCTGCGCTGCTCTCATCGGGCTGTACCTCCACCAAGACGTCCTGCGAAGACTCACACAGCTCCTGTCCTGGGCAGAGCGCCGACCCAGGGGCACAGGGGACCCACGGACGAATAAAACCTGCAGTCTAACTGGAGAAGTCACGTGCAGCAGTAACGCGCTATCAGAGGGAACCAGAAGAGGCAGGAGAGAGCGTGCCTCACAGGTGAGGTGGGTGGGAGGGGCTTCCACACTGGAACTGGAGGATGAGGGATCGAGAAGGAAGGCGTAGTATTCGACGTACAGACAGCCACACACTGCAATGAGCGGTCCTGAGAGTTGAGACAC
>NW_028085162.1:0-504 GCF_014824575.4 Sturnira hondurensis | reverse complement strand
TCTGGAGAGTTTTTTTCTGCCCACCCGACTGCAGACCTAATCGTCCTTCCCGAGTCTCGCCAGGAAACGCTCCCCTTGGCGCCAGCACCTGATACCCTGTGATTTAACTGCCTTCGTGGCGACCCCGGGCGGGGGTCAGGACAAAGAAGGACGTAGCCGAGGAGGTGAAGGGAAGGGCAGGGAAGGGCAGGGAAGGGCAGGGCCTAGGGAGGCTCAGGGCCGGGTGGCAGCTGGTGGCACAGCCATGAGTGGGTGCTCACATGGCACCGTCAGCTGCCGCTGAAGGAGCCTGCCCTCCTCCCCGCCCTCGGCTCTGGCCCTGCACCTGCTTCTGGAACCTGCCACGGGCCGTCCTGGGCCTGGGCGCACCTTTGGGAGCCTCGGCTGAGTTCTGAGGGGAGACCCGAGTTGCAGCACTTAGTACAGGTGAGGCTGTGGGCGGCGACGGAGCTGCGTGCAGGGGCTCAGGGGGAGGCCCAGCAGCGTCTGATCCTGCCGGGAGCC
>NW_028085161.1:0-984 GCF_014824575.4 Sturnira hondurensis | reverse complement strand
GCCCACGCTGCAGGAGGCTCCCGCTCCAGGCCTGGGCTGGGCAGAGCTTCCATCAGCAGAGGCCACCCCCAGCCCCAGCCCTGGTGCAAGGAAAGACAACAATAAGAGAATGAGGACCACCTGTAAATCCGTCCTCGGGCTCAGTGACGTCCTGGGCAGCCCTGTCATTTTGATGGGCCCCTCACAGGCGTTACCAGCACCCCGGGTTGTTCAGGTGGAGCAGAGGCCCCTGTTCCTGCAGGGTGAGGGGAAACCGCAGTGGGTCCCCAGACAGTAATGGGGAGTGACCTGTATTTACTGAGTGCCCACCAGACACCCAGGACCCTGCTCAGCCCTGCTGGGCAACCACAAAGCTATGAGGGGACTCTCCTTCCTCAAGAGCCTTCATTTACAACGATGAAAACGCCCCCCCCCCCGGGGGCACGCCCAAGGAGCAAAGAGGCTGGGGCCCCAGCAGCTGCAAGTGGGGCCCTCCCAGCCCTGCTGAATGGGAAGCTGTGTTTCTCCCAGACACCTGAGGTTGGCAGACAAGCAGACACTTGAGAACTGTGTCCCCCGCCCCACGAATCTGTGCCCCAGCATTATAAAGGGCCCGGCCCACCACACTCCAGGCCAGGAGTGCACAAGCTTAGGGGAGATCACTCACTGGCATGAGTGAGCTTGAGAGCTGCAGACCCGGGGCCGGCTCAGCAAGGCCCTGCCGTCCGCTAGGGGTGCGGTGGGGTCCAGAAGAGAGAAGGGCTGAGGATCATCACGCCTGGTGTTCCATTCCTGACCTTCTGCAAGGTGAGAGTGAGTCGGTAAAGGGGAGGGCCTGTGGTCCGCAGCGGGTCTGCCCTTGTTCACAGGGCCCGAGGGGGACAGCGCCCGAGGGGGACAGGGCCCGAGGGGGACAGGGCCCGAGGGGGACAGCGCCCGAGGGGGACAGGGCCCGAGGGGGACAGGGCCCGAGGGGACACAGGGCCCGAGGGGACACAGGGCCCG
>NW_028085160.1:0-1528 GCF_014824575.4 Sturnira hondurensis | reverse complement strand
ACCCAGGCATGTGCCCTGACTGGGAATCGAACCAGTGACACTTTGGTTCGCCGCCCATGCTCAATCCACTGAGCTATACCAGCCAGGGCTAAATGCTTTTATTTAAAAAGAAAAGAGATCTAAAATCAATAACCTAACTTCCACCTGGAGAGACCAGGAAAAAAAAAGAATAAACTAAATCCAAGCAAGGATAAGGAGCAATTAGTAAATGTTAGAAGGAACTGAGTGAAATGAGGAGTAGAAACAATAAGGAAATCAATGAAACCAAAAGTTGGTTCTTTGGAAGATCAACAAAATTGACAAATCTACTAGACTGAGAGACAAAGTATGCAAGAGAGAGAGAGAGAGAGAGAGAGGTGAGACTCTAATTACCTAATTACCAAAATGAAGGAAAAAAGAAGACACATTACTAACCTTAGAAAAAAAGAAAGGACTATAAGAAAATAAGCCTAATAATATTCCTTTAACAAATTGGATAACCTAGATGAAATGAATAATTGCTAGAAATACATAACTACTGAAACTGATTTTTGTTACAGTATTGTTCTTTAATTAGGTTCTGAGTACACAACTGAGAGGTATGAATAAAACATTATGGGTTTGTAATTTTTGTTTATTTTTTAGATTTAAATTGTATTTTATTATTTATGCTATCATAGTTTTCTCAGTTTTTCTGCCTTTGCCCCCTTCCACCCTTGTCCCCCATTCCCTTAAGCCATCTCTACGCTGTTGTCCATTTCCATGGGTCATACATATATATTCTTTGGCTAATCCCTTCACCTTCTTTGATCAGTAGTCTCCAACTCCTCCCTCCCCTCTGACAGTTGTCAGTCTGTTCCATGTCTCTGTGTCTCTGATTCTATTTGCTCATTAGTTTATCTAGCATAAGCAATAAAATATAATTTAAATGAAAAATAAAAAAGAAATGATAAACCCATAATGTTTCATTTACATCCTTCATTCAAAACCAAAAGAGTAATACTGTGACAGAAAAAAATCAGTTTTGGTAGTTATATATTTCTAGTAATTTGTGTATAGGTACAACACCCTGAATGCACCCAATCTCATCTGTAATTTCTTTTTTAATAAAAATTTAAATTAAATGTATTGGGGGTAACATTAGTTAATAGAATTATATAGGTTTCAAGTATACAATTCTATGATACATCATCTGTGTATTATATTGCAGGCCCAACACCCAAAGTCAAATATTCTACCATGATACATTTGAGCACCTTTACCCTTTAATACCTGCCTACCTCCTTTCCTCTAATACTACCATACTGTTGTCTCATCTGTTTTTATTTGTTTCCTTGTTGTTTATTTGTTGCTTTCGGTTTTATTTATCCCATTTGAGTGAATTCATATGGTCCTTAGCTTTTTCTTATTTAAATAATCCTTAACTTATTTTGCTTAGCATGATATTCTCTGTATCCATCTATGTTGTCTCAACCAGTAGTATTTCATCTTTTCTTATGGCAGAGTAGTATCCATTGTATATATGCACCACAACTTCTTTATCCAATAA
>NW_028085159.1:0-894 GCF_014824575.4 Sturnira hondurensis | reverse complement strand
GCACGCCAAAGCTGCGTGGGCCTCTTCTACCAAAGCTGCACTCCACCAAAAGCGCGCATCTTTCTTCTTCACCTGGCCACAGGGATCTCCACTCTGGCAAAGCTGCGTGGTTTTCCCTTTCACCTGGCCAAGAGGGGGGTCTTCACTCTGCTGAAACCGCATGGTTCTCCCTCCTAATGGCTACAGGGGTCTACATCTTTCCAAAACAGCGTGGCTCTCCCCCTCACCTGGCCAAGAGGGGGTCTTCATTCTGCTAAAGCCACATGCCTCTCAAGCAGGCACTCTCTCCTAATGGCTACAGAGGGTCCTCATTCTGCTGAAACCTCGTGTCTCTCTCGCAGGCCCTCTCTCTGAGAAGCAGCCCCCAATTCCAGCCTGGTTCGCTACTCACTTCCCCCTGGCCCAAAACTTGGCCACAGCTATTTAACATATCTCTGAAACCAGTTAAAGGTTATAGATATGTTCAATGACCATTCCAGAGGTTAGCTGCAAAACTGTTGCTATGCAAAACAGCTCTCAATGGCCCTGCTCCATTCATCCCTTCCCCCAACTGACACCTGGGGTGGGGGGTGAGGACATCTTAATATTTCCTCCAATATTCCTGTACACTTTGAGTTCTGGACACCATTCCAAATCTTTTCTGCCCCCCCCCCACTTTGGCTGCACCCTGTATCAGTATGTTTAAAGACACAGGTCAAATATACACATAAAAAATAAAATATAAGTATAGTTGTATACCAGTGAACTTTTTATAGAGTAATATATTTCTATATAGACATATAGATGTATAAGATATAGATAAACATCTGTATAGACATATAGATGTATAAAGACAATAGATAAATGGATAGATGGACATATATTATAGGTACATCATAAGACATATATTACAGG
>NW_028085158.1:0-2589 GCF_014824575.4 Sturnira hondurensis | reverse complement strand
TCCCCAGTTGCTCTTCCTGGTTTATCTGCACTCGAATGTGGGACTACCCCCTCCACCAGGCACCGCCTCACTGCGTCTGCCCACTGCTGCCTTGCCTCAGTCCTCTCCACCCAGCTGCCCGTCTCCGCCCCTCCTACTCGTCTGGATGAAAGTCTCTTCTTTAACTCCTTGGTTGCGGGACTTCTATACAGTTCAATTTCCTGTTAGTTCTGGTTGTTTTTTGTTGTCCCTCTTTCGGTTTTCGTGGAGGCACAGTGTGTCTACCTATGTATGCCTCCATCTTGGCTAGAAGACTGCAGATTCTTTAAATGAGATTTATGTGTAATGTAGACAGTGAAAGTCCCCCTGTGAGCCCTTCTGAGTCCTCCAGTTAACTTTCCTTAGGAATTTGGTGTAATCTTCCGCTTCCTTGCTGTGTGCCAGTGTATGTGTAGGTTTGTTTTGTATGTACTTTTTATATAGATATGGGTCATTCTCTAGGTACTCTTTTGAATTTTGCTTTTGTTTTGTTTTGTTTTGTTTTACTTCAGTGCAGAATGCTCAGTTATTGAGTAGCCATCAGGTTTAATAGTTAAAAAATATTCCCTTCCCCTTTGGCTGGACTCATTTTTTTTTAACTAAATGATACCTGATATACAAGATATGTTTTCCCCTCCATTTGAATGGTATCCTTAGTTTTCTACCCATGAAGAGAGATTACTGGACAAAGGGTAATTTGCCAAAGGACCAGACCAGCTGGACCCTTTAACTTTAAAAAGGAGCGGGGACATAAACTGAGAACCTGAGAAATTCACACTTACAGAACTGTGGATTGTAGACAGCACAAGTCCAGTATAAGGGGATCTAGGTGAATTCCAGACATGAAAAGATGTCCATTCCCACTCTGGAAAATACAGCTTAAAACAACAGAGATGCTTGTGTTTTTACCTTGCTGTCTGGTGCAAGAATGATAAAGGTCGATAGTGTTAAGTATTGATGGTTCTATAAATTGTTCTAGTCACTTTTGAGGTCAGTTTGTCAGGCTATTTCAAAACAAAAAAAAAATCATACCCTAGACGTGGCATGATTTTAGAAAAATCATACTCTAGCCCTGGCTGGTGTGGCTCAGTGGATTGAGTGCTGGCCTGCACGCTAAAGGGTCGCCAGTTCAATTCCAGTCAGGGCACATGCCTGGGTTTCAGGCCAGGTCCCTAGTGGGTGCCGTGCAAGAGGCAACCACACACTGATGTTTCTCTTCTTTTCTTTCTCTGTCCCTTCCTTCTTTCTAAAAATAAATAAATAAAATCTTTAAAAAAAACATACTCTAGACACCTACAAAAATGTTTGTATACAGAGATGTCCATTGCCAGTTTGTTTGTTTGTTTGCTTGTTTTGGGGAACATTCAGAAACAGCCCCAGTTAGTATAAATGATACATTTTTATTGATCTCTACATGACAGAATATAGAAAGAGCTCTGCTACTTTTGGGAAAAAGCAAGTTGCAGAACAGTTTATATAATATGGCCTAACTTGTGTGTGTGTTTATTTGAAAGTACAGAGTATTTGTGACGCATATGTCTATGTAAATAAAATAAGCACATCCATGGCACTTAACTGTGGGCCGGCTGTATTGTAAGCATTTTATATCGTATAAGGGCAAACATGCCAAAAAAATAGGATCAGGTAGGTACTATTATCCTCATTTTATAGAATTGGAAACTGAGGACCAAGGTCACGCAGCTCAAAAGTGCTAGAGTGGCTATTTAGATTCAGTCTCCCTTATTCGTGTTTTTGTCTACTTCCTCTGCTATCTGGTAGCATATAAATATGTGTTTGTGTATGTGTGTTTATAAAAAGGAATATGCTTCTAATTGCCTGTAGAGGGGTCTGCAAGGGGTAGAGTGTTACTTCTGGGGAGGGTTAACAATGGGGTTCTGGCCTTTCCAGCATTTTTATGTGCTTGCACACATGCGCTTGATTATATCCTAGACATCCATTCTTTTTTTTTTTTTTAATTTTATTTATTTATCTTTAGAGGGGAAGGGAAGGAGAGAGGAAGGAAACATCAATGTATGGTTGCTTCTGATGCATCCCCTGCAGGGGACTGGACCCTGCCGGAAACTGGCCTGCAACCCAAGCATGTGCCCTGACTGGGAATCAAACCGCGATCGTGTGGTTCGCAGGCCCGCACTCAATCCACTGAGCTACACCAGCCAGGGCCTCTTTTTTTTTCTTTTTTAAGATTTTATTTATTTATTTTTAGAGAGAGGGGAAGAGAAGGAGAAAGAGGAGGCAAACATCAGTTGCCTCTCATGTGCCGCCCCGCCCCCACCACCACTACCACCAGGATCCCGGCCTGCAACGCAGGCATGTGCCCCAATTGGGAATTGAACAGCGACCATTTGGTTCATAGGCTGACACTCAATCCACTGAGCCACACCAGCCAGTGTGGACATCCATTCTTGCCTTACTTTTTTTCACAGCTACCTAGTATTTCTTCATAATCTGTTCCAAACATCACTCTGGGGTTCCTGAAGCAGGACATAGCCACTCTCTTGAACCTCTGTACCTCACACATCTCCTCATGGACAGCCCTGCAGTGAGCCTGGG
>NW_028085157.1:0-588 GCF_014824575.4 Sturnira hondurensis | reverse complement strand
AACCTCTCATCTGAGAACAATGGACTAGAACCTCCATGTGTGAATAATGGCAATGTCACTCTACTAGTCATTGGGGGCAGTAGACACCATTGAGTGAGCATGTGTACTGTGTGGCCATCACACTCAAAATGATTGAGCAAGGAATGCAATGAATCTGCATAAAATTTTGCATTAAGCTTGAATATTCCTTTATGGAAACAATTCAGATGATGCAGAAGGCCACAGCTATGACCCACTGGTGATTGGCAGCTTCATCATGACAGCCTGCCCACTCATGCATCAAGTCTCATGCAGAGATTTTTGTTGGCACACCAAACCACCCAGGTGTCTCAGTCTCCCTATAGCCCGTACTTGGTGCCCTGTGACTTCTGGCTTTTCCCAAAACTAGAATCACCTTTGAAAGGGAAGAGAATGTCATCAGACTTAGGAAAACACAATGGGGAAGCCAATGGCGACTGAGAGAACTGCGTGAGGCCACAAGGTGCCTGCTTTGAGGGGGACTACGGTGTCATTGTCCACAGACAGTTTCTTGTATCTTCTATCTTCTTCAATAAACATCTTCATTTTCATATTACATGGCTGCATACC
>NW_028085156.1:0-622 GCF_014824575.4 Sturnira hondurensis | reverse complement strand
TAGTGGGTGGGCTGGCACAGTAGTTGAAAGATGGCCCTGGGAGACGGGAGAGTGGATAAGCCCTGTCTCTGACCCTTGGCAGCTGAGTGACTTTAAACAATCATTTGATTTCTCTGAGTACCTGTTCCAAGTTTCATCACCTTTAAAATGGGAATGACAATTGTGTTAGTCAGGATTCTCGCGAGATACAGAAGAAATAAGAGATAGATTGATTGATCTAATGATGATGTGGAGTTGGCTCACGTGATTGTGAAGCCTGGGAAGTCTCACTCTCGGACGTGTGCAAGCTGGAGACTGCGGTGGGGCGGGGGGGGGGGGGGGGGNCGGTGGGGCGGGGGGGGGGGGGGGTGCCGTTCCAGCCCCAGTCCAGAAGCCCAAAAGTGCCGATGGAGAAAGTGCCGGTGTGAGGGCAGGGCGGGGACCAGTGACCCAGCTCCTTCAGTCGTGCGGGGAGGGGAATTTCTCTTCTTGCCTTTTCATTCTATCCAGGCCCTCAACAGGTTGTATGGTGCTGACCTCTTTTAGGTGGGGGGTAGTCTGTTTTACTCAGTCTACCAATTCAAATGCCATTTTTTTTATGGAAACACTCTCACAGATACACCCAAGACAATGTTTAATCAGA
>NW_028085155.1:0-863 GCF_014824575.4 Sturnira hondurensis | reverse complement strand
CTTTGTTCAATTTTCCCTCTCTCAATGATCACTGGCCTGTACTGCCTGTTTTCCTAGGTCTGAAACAAGTTTTCCATCAATTTTTGCTGGGGTTTTGTTGTTGTTGGTATTTTTATTTTAGGCAGAAACTGCCAATTAATTATGGCTAGAAATGGCATTCCTCCACATTAAGCCCCTAAAATTGCAATAAGGAGACTTACAGAAGCTTCAGAGTAAATTTCATCACATTGCCTACCTACGTTATATGTTATTTTGTGATTATATTCAGTGTATTATATACAAACTAGGGGATATTTTAACAGGTATGCAAAGAAGATGCATAGTTTTACAAGATCAAACTAAATTGATTCTTATTATTCCTCTATGTCAAAGTTTTATTAAAATATGAGCGTTTCACTCTTTGGAAACTAGTAAACAGAAAATAGGTGTGGGATTATTTCCTAAATAACTCTCTTATATTCTTTTCACAGGAGCCAGTCAAAGCAAAAGGGGGTGGGGGGGAAGCAACAACAACTGGAGTTTTTTGGGTTTTTTTTAATGTAGCATGAAAACTTACCTGTAATTCCCTTCCAAATGCCAAGGATGGGAAAAATATAAGTATATTTCAGACCGGAGCATTGAAAGGAAGAAAACCTGGCTACCAGGTTTTACAAAAACAAAAACACATACAAAAACACATACAAAAATTACAAAAACACATACAACACAGCTTATCAAAAATGAGTCCAATGACTCAAAAATGAGTCCGTGGTGTGGGGTGGAAGGGGGTCCAAATTTTAACATATTTTCTCAGCCTTTAAAGTGAAATATGTCAGAAAGAAAGGAATCAGAAAAAAAATTATGAATTACTCATCTACCACTAA
>NW_028085154.1:0-2787 GCF_014824575.4 Sturnira hondurensis | reverse complement strand
AGCGCCTGCACTGCATCTTGGGGACACCTTAAGAGAGCACAGTGTCTCAGACACACGGGATGTGGTTCGTTGGTGTAAACATTCCCATACTTTGGCGTATGCGGCACTGGATGGATCCGGCTCAGGACAGAGCTTTCCTCGCCAGGGCTAGTTCTCATTTTATTGTCGGCGCCTCGGTGCCGAGGCTGCGCGTGGGCCAGCTTTGGTCTTCCACGCTCGGACGCCCGGTTCAGTTTAACTGTACAAAGCAGAGAACCACCTTCAGAAAAGTATGTTGCATCCGGCCCAGGCATCAGCTGGGCAATGGCCGTGTCTTTGTCACCTGTTTTCACAGTAGTTCTTTGTCACAGGCCAGTCCTAAGGCGATGGCATAAAAATACGCATTGATCCCTGTGACATTTGGCCTGGGGGTCATCTGGGGTGCCGTCAGGTCGATGCATAAAATCAGCCTTTACTCTAGAGCAGGTCAAGTTCACGAGCGTGGCGGAGCCAAGTTGGGGGAAGTGAGGTTCAAGACAGATAGGGACCATGGTTTGGAAAGTCTCCCCAAAGGCCTTGGCCTGTATTCTAAAGACATTGGTGGACAGGCCTGGAGGGTTTGACACCAAGCGAAATAAGCCAGAGAGAGAAAGACGACTACCAGACGGCTTCGCTTAAAACAAAAGAGCGAGCAGAACAGAAACGGATTCGTAGACGCAGAGAACGTTTGGACGGTTGCCAGATGGGAGGGGTGTCGGGAGGCTGGGTGAAAACGAGAAGGACAGATCGGCAGAGAGCAAATCGTCCCAGGGTTGGCGGGTCCTGCACAGGGAATAGAGTTGGTGATATTGTCACCTCCGTGGGTGGTGTCAGAGGGGTCCGAGATGTATCAGTGATCACTCCCCGCTGTTGGTCAGGATGTTGCCTCGGGGGGGNCGCCCCCGGGGGGGGGGTGGTCATAATGTGGTGCAGTTAACACACACACACACACACACGTACACGTATCAAAGTGTTTGCAGTAGCTCTCTGGCCTTGCAGAAACTCCGAGCATGCTTGGCTGCCCTCTGATAAACTTGGCCTCCTTCGACACTATGCAGGTCGCATTCTGCACAGCAGCCGTCCCCACTGTGGTCCCTGTTCTCCCGTCTCCGGGGCTTTGCCCCTCCCTGTCGCTGGACTCTCACGGCGCTGGGAACATTGGCCAGCATGCCCGCCACACCTCCACCCTTTCTCTCAAATGTCCTCTGAGCCACACTACACTGGAGTGCACTCCGGTCTCGGCAGGCTCCTCAGAAAGGCTCCTGAGCTCCGATGGGCTGCGGATTCCCGCACTGCCTTCTCTCTGGGACTTTGGTCTCTCTGCAGGTTTCCTAGGTCGCGCCAGCCTCTTTCTCTCCACCACGGCCTCTCGGCAGATGCCCCCCTTCTCCAGATCCCCTGGAACCGTCCTTCCTTGCCCACCGGCACACCGTGCCTTCTCTGCGGCATGACAGACCCTCGCTGCGTCACACAGCCCTCCCCTGCTGCTACTTTTCCTGCTGTCTCCCCGGCTTATGCTCCTACGGGGACGCCAGCCTCCTTCTCTCGCTGTGTGTGCATTTGGAGTCCTCCCAGTTCCCGGTGCTCTTTTTCTTTCTTGTCCCCGTGGGTGGTCTCTTTTCCCCAGTGCATCCCATTGGCATTCCCATGGTATTCGTCACCACGAACCGACTCCTGCTTCCAAAGATCTTCCTGGGCAGGTGTGGGCCATCACGCATGGCAAGTGCTCATGAGATCAGTCGTTCCTTTGAGGACCTCTCAGTTTTCTTGTTTGGTTTGGTTTTCTCCTCCCTCCCTCCCTCCCTCCCTTCCTTCCTTCTCCCCTTATTCTACCTCCTGCTGCCTTCCCTTGAACAGTAGGGATTTCCCCCGAAACCTCCTCTTTTCTCACGTTCTTTGGATTGATATTTTATGTTGCAGTTACAGTTGGCCTTCGATATTCTTTTGCACAGGCGAAGGGGCCGAGACATCCCGACTGCCGTGAAGTGCGGCCCCGGGGAATGTAGCCACTGATCCCGCAGTAGCGGGGCGTGTGCCAGGAATCTCAGGGGAATGCTTCCCCCCCCCCCCCCCCCCCGCCAGGAGATCCGGGAATCTCGAGGGCCTGGGGCCGTCTGGTCTCTTTTTATGCTCTGTCCTCACGGGAACTACTTCCTCTGAGGAAAGGGCTGCCTCTCACGGGCTCGTACCCACTGGAATTCGCGATATTATAAGGGCCTCGCTGGGCGCATCAGAGGCAGCACAAACAGAATTAATTAGCCTCTGCTTTTCCCTAGGGGGGGGGGGGTGGAAGGGGGCGGGATACACACATCCCTGCTCTTTCTCTCTCGTAACTGCATCGCCATCTTTGAATCGCTTTGGTCTCCACATACTGAAGTCCCCTCTCTTTCCTCTCTCAGCTCTTTGTGGAATTTTCATCGCGTTCTGTGGCGTCCACTTTAGAAATGGGCCTTGACCTTGGACCCTCTCACGGATGCCCAGGGCCACTCGGTTAGTTCAGGGCCTCACCCCGTCTTGTCTACATGATTTCCGAGGGCCCCTGCCTCCGGCAGCTTCTTGGGGCCCTCGAGTCTGCAGACAGACACCAACGCCGGCTTTCTCAACCCTCGTTCTTATCTCCCCATCTCCCTCCGCTTGTCTCTCCCCACGTTTCGTGTTCTTACAACCCGGGACAGCGAGCCATTTCCTCTCTCTGATCTTGGCCTGAGTCTTTCTCAGGGTGCCCCACCTCCGCCTCTTCCTTGGGCTGTGTCTCCGCAGGGCCATCTG
>NW_028085153.1:0-696 GCF_014824575.4 Sturnira hondurensis | reverse complement strand
AGAACAAAGTAGGAGGGATCACAATACCTGATATCAAACTGTACTACAAGGCTACTGTAATCAAAACAGCCTGGTACTGGCATAAAAACAGGCACATAGACCAGTGGAATAGAACAGAGAGCCCAGAAATAAACCCAACTCTCTACAGTCAATGAATATTCAACAAAGGGGGCAGTAACATAAAATGGAGTAAAGATAGCCTCTTCAACAAATGGTGTTGGAGAACTGGACAGCTACATGCAAAAAAATGAAACTCGAGCACCAACTTACACCATACACCAAAATAAGTTCAAGGTGGATAGAAGACTTAAATATAAGCTGTGAAATCATTAAAGCCCTAGAGGAGAACATTGGCAAGAAAATCTCAGATATTCCACGCAGCAAGATTTTTACTGATACATCCCCTAGAGCAAGGGACATAAAGGAAAGAATAAACAATGGGATCTCATCAAAATTAAAAGCCTCTACATGGCTAATGAAAACATTATCCAGATTAAAAGAGTAGCAACTGTTTGGGAAAACATATTTGCCAATGATACTTCAGACAAAGGTTTAATCTGCAAAATATACAAAGAACTCACTCCACTCCACTCAAAGATGACGAGTAACCCAATTAAAAAATTTGCAAAGGACTTGAACAGACGTTTCTCCAAGGAGGAGATACAGAGGATCAAGAGACACATGAAAAGATGCTCG
>NW_028085152.1:0-974 GCF_014824575.4 Sturnira hondurensis | reverse complement strand
GCTCCCCAAAGGCCCCCCAACAGCCCCCCAACAGCCCACAACGGCCCCTCAACTGCTGCCAGATGCGCTTGAACAGCCTGGCCCAGCATGACTGTGGATAGTTGCAGAGGGAAGGAGCAGATCTCAAGTCACAGGGCAATGAAGTGAGAGTCCTGTTCAACTTAAAGTGAGTCAGTGAATTCCCTCAGTTAGCCTTGGGATTTGCCCTTACTTGTAATGCCAGTACACATCACTAATTAATTAGTCATCTCTTGGTTTTTCTGTTCAAGAACTTGGACAAGGTTTCAATTTTACAGTGGAGAGCGTCAATGGAGCATAGAAAATTTGACTTCAGAATCTTAAGAAAGACATTGAAAATATATTTATTTTAAGTTTTAGCTATCAATCACCAAGCAGTATAAACTTTGCTTTTGTTTGGGTATTTTTATGTATCTGCCTTTTACATGTTGACCAGATTTGAAATCTTCTTAAATTAATGGCCATTAAAAGCCTTGAGCCCTCTGTGACTCAACAATTTTTAATTTCTAAATTATTTTATACTGGAAGAAGAAAATGTCATTAAAATTTTATAGACCTGGATTTAGATGGTTATGACCATTGTATTTCAGTTTGCTGAGGAAATAACAGAGGAAAAGGACTTAGATAATTGTCTTTTTAAATTTTTATTTTTCAGGTACAGTTTTCATTTAGTAATATTTTGTATCAGTTTCAAGTGTAAAGTGTACTGGTTAGACAGTCATATACTTTACAAAGTATTCACCCCAATATTTCAAGTACCCACCTGGCACCATATACATAGTTACTATATAATTACTGACTATATTTCCTATGCTGTCCATGCAACTCTTTTGTGAGTACTCAGTCATACTTCTTAATCACTTACCTCTGTCATCCCACCCCCAACACCCTTTCCATCTGGGAGCCAACCATCAGTCTGATCTGCCTATCCATGACTTGATTTTTCTATTCTTTGC
>NW_028085151.1:0-1620 GCF_014824575.4 Sturnira hondurensis | reverse complement strand
GGGAAATAAGGGAGGGATTTAGAGGAACCTATATAAAGGATACATGGACAACTGAGGAGGGTGGAAATGGGAGGGAGGGGGGAGGATGGGGGATGGGATGGGATGGGAGTAATAGACAGAAAACTGTACTTGAAAAAATAATTAAATAAAAAAATTGGGAAAAAAATAAAATAAATTAGTTCTTGGGCAACATTATCAAGCTTTCTTCTAAATACATATATGTGTAGTACTATATGTATATGCTGCTGCCTTGACCAGAGCCAATGATTAATTTTTTTATTAAGTGTTCATTTATTCACCTCATTTATAGTCCTTTTACAAGATTGATTGCCTGCACTAAGCTGAGTGATTATCTTATTCAGCATAATTTCTCTGTGTGTATTATTTGTTGATTATATTATTTAGCTTTTCATTAGGTATTATTTGCAGCTCTTTCTTTTTTCTGTGTCATTCATTTCTATTTAAACCCCTCTTTATTTCTGTGCTCAACATGAACTCAATCTTACCTATGTCATGCTGTGAAAGAATAAAACAATAAAAACAATTAAGTTCGGCTCACCTTTTAAAAATAAATATTCTGCTCTAAAATACAATAATCCTCATTCTACAAAGCATTTGTGGAATGCTGTATTTAATTATGGCACACAGGACAAGACGCAGATTTAATGCATTCAACGTCATTGGCACACTGAGTAGGTAGGTGTAACTGGGGAAAACGCGTAAGGTTGATGTCCAGACCATCACTCAGCAGAGTTTTGGCTAAAGTTACAATTTATTACCAGAACTTTTTTCAAATCTTAGAACATGCACTTGGGAATGTAAGAGTGCATTAACCTAGACCACCCTCAATTGACCAAGACCTAAATCCAAACTGCAGGGTGTCAGGAAGGTGAGAAGGCCCAGACAAGATATTAGGTAGCCATCTAGTATCATGGCAATAACATGAGAGTATGCCATATGGAGTAGAGTTCAATTAAACCCATCATCAGATGTACTGGTGTAATACTGGAAGGGCCTGCATGAGTGGTGGCTGCTTCTCTCCAGAGGCAAAAGCTGATAATGACTGACTTGAATAATTATCTTGAAGCTGTAATTATAGTTAGATACGATGTAGATGTTTGAAGAATAACCAGATATCGCCTACTACGTAAGTAGTAGTTTCTATCTTTATGCTGTGGCACTCTGTAGAAAGATTTCGTCTAAGTGAGTGTAGTCTACAGGTCAAACCACAGCAACAACATTTGCTGTTGAGTTGAAGATGTGTGGGAACAAGAGGTAACCGGATGTTGAGCTTTGAAACCCGATTCTGGCATGACCTTTTTCTCTACAAACTTTCTGTTTGTTTCTCTCTTTTTTGAAAAAGAAAAAAAGAATTATAAATCATCTCATTTTTATTTATTTTTTAAAGATTTTATTTATTTATTTTTAGAGGGGAAGGGAAGGAGAGAGGGAGAAAAGCATCAATGTATGGTTGCCTCTCATGCGTCCCCTGCTGGGAACTGGCCCGCAACCCAGGCATGTGCCCTGACTGGGAATCGAACCACGATACTCTGGTTCGCAGTCCCACGCTCAATCCACTGAGCTACACCAGCCAGGTCTCATTTTTAAATCTTTACAAAA
>NW_028085150.1:0-542 GCF_014824575.4 Sturnira hondurensis | reverse complement strand
CCCTTGGTGGGCCAAGTACTGCCTCCCCCTCGGACCCTTTGTTCGGTAACAAGGGCACATGCCTGGGTTGCAGGCCAGTTCCCAGCAGGGGACTCACGAGAGGCAACCATACATTGATACTTCTCTCCTTCCCTTGCCCTCTTAAAGATGAATAAATAAAACCGAAAAAAAAAACCATTAACCAAGAAAAAGCTAAAACTAAAAGCTAAAATTTCTCTAAATTTTTTAGAGAAAAATTTTCTAGGACTTCTCGGTACTGTAAATGATTACTGTGAGTTCTTCTCGAAGCATCTGGTTTATCTTTTTCCTAAACACAGCTGGCCCGAGGCCCTTTCTGTACTTTTGAAGACTGCCTGTTGATTTCAGCCCCGAAGGTTTGGGCGGGCGGGTGCAGGAAGGGAACGGAAGTTGGAGAGTCATTGTCCTTTTTGCCCCTCCCTCGGAGAAGGCCCTGAAGCAGCAAACCTGCGGGGTCAGTACAAAGTCATAAGGGGGAAAGGCTGAGGCAGTGAGCGGGCTACGAATTTTTAAAAAATATATTT
>NW_028085149.1:0-792 GCF_014824575.4 Sturnira hondurensis | reverse complement strand
TTTTTGTTTTTGTGTGTGTGTTTTTAATCCTTGCCCAAGGACATGTTTTCATTGCTTTTAGAGAGGAAGAGAGAGACAGAAACACACAGCAATGACCAGTGGCCTACTGTACACGCCAGGAGCAGGCATCGGATCCACAGCCTAGACATATGCCCTGAGCAGGAAGTGAACCTGCGGCCTTTTGGTTATGGGATGATGCTCCAAGGAACCGAGCCACACTGGCCAGGGCCGGATGTATCTGTTTTGGACCAGGTAGAGGTTAAGGCACCCTAAGGGTAAAGACTCACCTTGCTTTTATTAGCAGTGGTGTCAGCGCGCAGTAACATCCCGCGACCTCCTCTTTCTGATGAAAGGGAAATGACCTGCCTGGCAAGGGTGGGAAGAAAGGTGCCTGAAGCAGACTGCATTGTCACCTCTCATAACAACAGCAGGCATTTGGGGGGGGGAGGGGAAGCCAGCAGATTTCTGTGTACCCGTGGAAAGGGGTTGGCCTTTTTGGCTCCTGGTGTCTGCAGGACAGTGGAACGAAAGAGTGAGGAAGACAAAAAGGGACCAAAAAGGGGGCGTGGCTTCCTAAGAGAGATCTGAGGACTGGAAGGGACTTCAGCCACAGCCCTCTCCCGATCCACTGCCAGAGGCCTAAGAGCTCAGACCCTAGAGGGAGCTCCTCTTTCCGTCCATTTTTAATTTAACCTGCATTTGGTTAGGGCCAAGGTCTTGAGTGTGGTTTGGCTGACTTATCCCTGGAGGTGAGCTGTATACAGGGCTACCTGTAGCGTTGTTCACAGCCTT
>NW_028085148.1:0-982 GCF_014824575.4 Sturnira hondurensis | reverse complement strand
CAGTAGTTGTCAGGGGTTGGGGGAGGGAAGGAGAGGCTCTGACTGCCCAGGGGCTGGCGGGCTTCACGGGCAGGGTTGGAACTGTTCAACATCCTGGTGGTGGCAGCCGTTACTGCTCTGTGTGCCTTTGTCAAAACCCACAGGACTGTTCACTAAAGATAAGCACATCAGAGTATGCAAATTAAAATGAATTTCTAAAAATAAGAAAACTAAATAGTTTTAGTCAAGACACCCGGGGCAGCCCTCCCTGAGAGTCTGTGTTCAGGAAGTCTGGGGTCCTCCCACAAGCAAATTGGGCCCCTCTGGTGCTGGTTCCCAGGTGCTTGGGCTTGTGTACCCTCCAGGACCCCGTGGGTCTCTCCAATGAACTCTCTGTGAGCCTGGGAGCCTCTCCCGGCCCCTCAACTCGGAGAAAGTCTTCCCAGTTGGTGCTTTCAGGCTCTAATTCCCGTCGCTGGGGCCCTAGCCTGAGCGATCTGTCTCACTGTTCGCTCCTTCGCTTGGTTTATCTGTGCGCGAATGTGTGACTGCAGTCACCCAGCCCCTGTACACCCTCACTGGGTCCGCCTGTCACCACCCCTTGCCTGGGATCCACCAACAACCTCTGCCTCCTCTCCTGGGTGGGTTGGACCGAACCATCGCTCTGGCCCGACCCGCTCCACCGCTGACTCTGCCCCTCTTAGCAGTCTGGCTGAGTGGTTCGTTGTTGTCGGACTTCCGTACAGTTCAATTTTCACTGTTTTGGCTGCATTTTTGTTTCTAAAACTTTGCTGTCTTTATATTTAGTTGGGAGAAGCCGCAGAGGGGACAGAAACCTGAGAGAGAGCGGAGCGGAGCAAAGTGCCATTTTTCCCCTCTCTGACCCCAACTCCATGTACAGCATCACAACCCAGCGACTGGGTCGACCCGCCCTGGTGAACACCTAAGGCCGCACCCCTCATACATAATAGGTGCGAACAGACCAAACCTTATGACTGAAGAA
>NW_028085147.1:0-559 GCF_014824575.4 Sturnira hondurensis | reverse complement strand
ATACAGGTCTTTGAGTGAGAGTTGGCCAAATGAGCATTTTACACAAAATTTGAAAAGCAGAAAAGAAATTACTTTCTGAAGTTCATCAGATCTGGCAGCTGAAAGTGCTTGACTCACTAAATTCCCTTGCCAGCTCCAAATTTTCTAATAATGGCAGTTCTTTATTTTTAAATTTAAATTACTTTATTGTTGTTCAGTTACAGTTGTATTTTCTCCCCACCCCTCTCTCCCCCCACCCCCTCCAAACTTACCTTCCTGCCTTGCTTCCACCCTCCTTTTTTTTTCCCCATGTGTCCTTTATAGTAGTTCCTGAAAACCCTTCTTCCCACTGTCCCCTCCCCCCTCTCCTCTGGCTATTGTTAGATTGTTCTTAATTTCAATGACTCTGATACAGGATGCAGCCAAGGGGGGCCCCCAAAAAGATTTGGAATGGTGTCCAGAAGTCAAAGTGTATAGGAATATTGGAGGAAATATTATTAAGATGTCCTCACCCCACCCAGGTGTCAATTAGGGGAAGGGACGAATGGAGCAGGGCCATTGAGAGCTGTTTTGCATAGCA
>NW_028085146.1:0-1533 GCF_014824575.4 Sturnira hondurensis | reverse complement strand
ATGGACTATACACTACATACCTATGACTACCTTAGATATCTGACTAATATATATAAGTGTAAAATATATATTACACTCATGTAGGGATCATATATAGGGGGTCTAATTATGGTACCTTTGCCTGGTGACTCCTCTCTTGGTATTTTGGCTTTGGTTTCTGCATCACATATCTTAGCCAACAACAGTGTGCGGAGGGTAAGACACCAGGGGGTCAGAGTATCCCCGGTGTCTGGAGAGGACATCTGCAGCATGGCCTAACAGTCCCCTCATGATTTGTCTGCTGTGCCCCCACTGCCCCCCAACACACACACACACACGAGGGCTCTGCAGGTACAGCTTTGCGTTCGTTGTCCAGCTCACCCTATCCCTGAAGGCCAGCTGGGAACAACCCCACCCATCCTCCTAGAAATGGGTCAGAAGTCACCTCCGCATCGCAGATAGGGCCGTGCCCTTCCTCTGACCACTGCAAGGTGCCTCTGTGGGGCCGCTGTGATTTGTGCTTGTGTGTGCACCCCAGACCGCCAGGAACCCCGGGATAGGCCTCTCCACTTTTGCAGGGCCTGGGCTGCTCCAGCCATACCAACCCCACGATGCAAACCTCTGACCAAGATCACTGGTTTTTTCCTACTCATTAACATGATCATAACTTAGAAATGTCTGGAGGGATATGGAATTTATGGGCAGGCTGTTTCTCCTGGAAATGTTTGATTTAGCTGATCCTCCCTCCTGGAACTTTGAACGTAAAGCACGTGTTTGGGGCATTGCATTGGGCTCTTCATTTCCTCTGCAAACGTCAGCCCTGAGGGCTTCCCTTCATACCATCTGATCGCCACCCACAAAGTCACCGCGTGAGCCTGGGCCGCACACAGGGAAACGTCTTTGGCAATCTGGCCACCTTCGTTGTCCAAACCTCCATTTTTAGTAAGAAATTAACCAGATATCTAAATGACCACCTCAGTAAGAATTCTGTTCTTTCCTTTTTCCATCTGTCGATTTAAAATACAGCCTTAAACATACACTGTGACCTTAACATTAAGGTTATGTCATGAAGGTGACGGACTAAGGGATTTGCCTTTGTCACCATCTGGGTCTCTTGAAACACTGAACTGTTTCCATAATCTTTCCAAAGTTACACGTTTAAGTTTAGCTTATTTTGGAATAAAAGACACAAGGACAATTCCTATGGCCTAAGTAGCTACGGGTAACATTTCGTTTTACCTCCTCTCAGGAAACGATAGGTTTCACTGAAGCGACTTAACTCCGAAGCTGCCACACGGTGTGGCCCCACAAGGAATGTCAGGGCAGAGTTCACGTAGACAGGTATTCAAAGAGGCGTGGAAAAACGGGGGGCAGCTTTGCCACTGGGAGTCCTTACCTCCTTCCCTCGGAGTCCAGTGCCCAGCATGTAAACCTGGCTGTCCTCCAGGTAGCGGATCTGGACGTTGTAAACCTTATCTTTGTATAACACCATGAGGACGTACGGGTTGGTCACTGTCTTCTTGGAGCTGTCTCTGACCAGGAAAGTGCCATCCT
>NW_028085145.1:0-3478 GCF_014824575.4 Sturnira hondurensis | reverse complement strand
TGGTACAGGAAGTGGCTCCAGGAAATAAGCACCAAATGGGATTTGGGGATTGTATGCTCACCTATCTGATGAGAGCACAGGGAAGCTTTCTATGGCCAGGAGGGACAGTGATCGCCTGTGATGGGTGGTGGCATTACAATTACTCCCATCACTGGTGGCGGCTGAGGACAAAACACAGGTATAAGACCCAGTATCGGGAGCCCAAGTAGCTCTGACACTGGGTCACTTGGTGACAATGGTGATTACTGGGGTGTGCCAACTGCTTCTGATTGCCGGGGGTTGGGGGGAGTGCACACAGAAAAGACGAGAGGAAACCTGCAATGCCTGGGTGAAAGAACAGGCAGAAACTCAGGAAGACTTCGTGGCGTCTCTAGAAGAGTTTCTCACCATCGATGGTTGCCGGTCAGACCCAGGTGAGGCTCAAGCGCAGAGCCTAAGCATCAGCAGCACGGAGTTCAAATGCCAGTGGGTCAGCGTCTTTTCCAGGTACCTTATGCTAAGCGGTGGTTCTTACCTGGGCACAGTTGGCCTCCCAAGGAACGTTTGGCGATGTTGGGGGACGTTCTGGGTTGCCGCACCGCGGTGGTGCTCCCGGTGTCTAGTGCACAGAAGCCGCAGATGCTGTAAACCCCCCACAAGGCACAGGCAAGCCCCACAGAGAGAGAGAACAATCACACAGCCCCGGTTCAGCAGTGGAGAGGCCGAGCGACTCCGTACTAAGGGAAGGGCAGCGGCTATGAGCTGCTCTGCTGCTCTGTTACTTGATGAACCAGCATATCAATTATGCTAGAAGCATCCGCAGCAGACAGAGATGTTGTTACAAACGGAGCCTCCAGCAAGCCCTAACAGGAAGGCTACAGCACAGACCCCCAGGGTTCAGAGTGAGAATTCTGCCAACAACAGTCCTCCTCGGGTACAGCAGCTTCTGGCTTCCTACTAAACCTTGGAAAGGACTGAACGCCAGACCATGGGACACCAGTTGACTGTGCGACACAAACCACCCACCACGGCCTGAGCACTAGGTGATCTGCTGAATGGTGTGATCAGAAGTGCACAGCAGAATTCCACTGTCCAATGAAAACCATGCGCCTAAGATCAAGCCCCAAGGTCAGAAGGTGGCGCAGACTCCCACGGTGCTCACTCCTACAGCCTCGCCACATCCGCCTCGACCCACGCCAACGCCGCAAGGGGAGCATCCGTAATTAATAAAGAGAGGAGGGGCGAGCATGACCTAGTTTACTGATGCTTTGCACAGTAGGCTGAACCAAGTTGGAAATAAACAGACAATGTATTGCAATTCCACTCAAGGGTGACCCCGAAGAACAGTGTTGAGGGGAAATCCTCCAGGTAGGCAGAAACTCTAAAAACATCGCACAGAAGGAGAAAATGCCCGATGAACCCAAACTGGCTTACAGTCTAGTGATAAGACTGAAACATTGGTGACAAAGACAGACCTGGGGAAGGGCCACTCAGAGTGAGCTCAGAGCATGAGTGAAGACACCCATGTCCCACGGGCATGCTCACCAGAGGGCAATCACAACACAAAAGGCTTTCGGTGGCCAGATAATTGACTGTCCTTGTGTGTTCCAGTCACCTGTGTCCCCAGCCATCCCCGCACTTAACCAGCAGGCCCATGTAAAAAGTAGCCCCTGTGACAAAAACAGAAGCTGCTCATACACACCCAGCAAATCTTGATCCTGTATGAACAAGGGCTTAGGTCACACCACCAGGTTACAAAAACCCAGACAGCCCAGGTGCCAGCAGAGGACCGGCAGCATGCAAAATGGCAGGTGAAGTGACCAGCTGCAGAGCAGACAGTACGACATGTGTCGTGTTATTTTTTTCCCACCACCTTACATGAAGGACACCAGTAGAGATTCGTGTTTTTACTTTGACTCCTGGTGGGACTGTGATGGAACTGACCTCACTACGCTGAAATCCAAGAGCTGATGAGACTTTGTGCTTCTATTGTGTTGAGGCCATTGCTGTCCCTGCTCTGTGCCCTGGGTCCCCAGCCTGGGTGAGCTGCCTCCCCCAGGCTCCCTCGTCCCCTCTGGCTTTCAGTGGTGTTTGCCAATGGGCAGTACCAGCAGGAGCGTGGGAAATGGGAGGGAAGGGAGGCTGTGATGCTGAGCCCCCCGCTCCCTCCATGCTGAAGCTCAGTCTAGAGCACAGCTTATGGCCATGGAGTCCGTTTGCAGCCTCCTCCCACGACTTCAGCTCCGAGTTCCCAGCAGCATCCTGCCCTTCCACCCCNCTGTGATACTGAGCCCCCCGCTCCCTCCATGCTGAAGCTCAGTCTAGAGCACAGCTTATGGCCATGGAGTCCGTTTGCAGCCTCCTCCCACGACTTCAGCTCCGAGTTCCCAGCAGCGTCCTGGGCCACCTCCCCCCCCCCCCAAGGGGTCCGAATGGTTTCCCCAGCTGTTGCTAGGACGGGTGGGGTTACAGGGGAGGAGGCATCCTATCTTCTCTCACATTGCCCTTTAGGGTTGCTGTCTCTTTTCTGCTCTGGGCAGCTTCATTTCTCAGAGCAGAGCACTGAGGCCTAGAGGCGGGATGGGACAGCTGCTCCAGACCTCACGCCAGAGCCTCTGCAGCCAAGCTACCAGGCCCTGCCTGGGCCTCATCACCCACATGACACGCCTCAGGAACCTCCTTTCCTGGATTCAGGCCGCAAAACGGTTAACGGGCTAGGAAAAGGCTCTGAGAAGAAGAGAGCGGAGTTAGTGCAGAGCTGGGTCGCTGGCCAAGCCCCAGGACTCTCTGCCCCGTAGGGAACACTCCACTGCTGGCCACTGCTTCACAGAGAGAGGGATGTGTCCCAGCCGGATGTGTCCGGCCACCAGCTGGACTCCCCAGCCTCTGGCTTGTACATGTGGCCCAGATCCTTGTGCCCGATCACCCTGGGAGAGCCCCAGTCAGGCCAGCCCTTGGGCCGTGCCTCAGCTCCCATCACTCTGGTGCGCACACGCACACACACATGCACACTCGTGCCCACGCGCGTGCTCACACCCTGTGCACTAGTGTGGCACCGAGCATGGGAGCTGTCACAGCAGTCGTCATCTCGCAGGCCAGTAGGAGATTTCTGAGCAAACAGACATCATTTTTTCAATAGGAAGGGAACGTAGGAAAGGGCTAAACACACACAACAGAAAATCATGCGGCTATTAAATATATTCACGGGGAGCTTGGCGCAGCACCAAAAATGTGCAGACCAACGTTGAGAGGGGCAGGCGAGGTGCAGACTGTACCCCACAGCCTGCCTAACACCACGGAAAAGTGCCCAGTGGCCACGCACTGGAGGGAGAGGCCCCGGGATGCTGACAGTGGGTGGGACCAGGGTGCTGCTTCTCCATGTTTACCAAACCTCTGACAATAGGCACCGGTCACTTCGTGTCCTGTTTTAACCCTCCTAATTACACAAATGAGAGCACATCATCATTTTAGGTGACGTGTATGACACAATGACCCCTCC
>NW_028085144.1:0-1303 GCF_014824575.4 Sturnira hondurensis | reverse complement strand
AAATCTGCCCCTCCAGCCTTCACCCTGAAGCTAGATGACTCAGTTCCTCCTAATATGTCCCCTGCATTTCGAGCTGCTACCCCAGTGCTGGAGCTGAAAGGAAGTGAGTTAGAATTAGTCCATAAGTGGGCCCTTTAAGAGGAACTCCTGGGGTACCAGCAGCCTTTATGTCTCACTCAGCCTTAACTCCCACTGGCTTTCAAAGTCAGAAGTTATAGGAACTTCTCTTCCTGGCACTGGAACCCTGATCTGGGGGACCCCGTGCTCCTCAGAGTGGGATCGGACTTCTGTTTATCTAGTCTTCAGGTGCTTCTGAATGATGGTTGTTCTGTAGTTTAGTTGTAATTTTGAAATGGTCATGGGAAGATGAGAATAGTATACCATTTACCTAGACTGCTCTCTTGACCAGAAGCCCTAAAATGACTTCAGAAGTGTTATTATGTGGGTACCAGTTAAAATGCAGATTCCTGGCTTCTCCAGCACTCCAACTGAATCACAATCTCCAGGGTTTGGAATACAGGAACCTTCACTTAAATAAATTTCCAGGTGATTCTGTGCACAGTAAACTTTGGGGCTTGCTAGCCTAGCCTCTGCCCCTATGTAGTAGCAAGGATGTACCAGCAGTGTAGCCTTTATATTCTTACCTGCTCACACAAAAAAACAAAGGACAGAAATTTTGCCATTATATTTTTTTATCCTCACCCAAGGACATTTTTTCCATTGCTTTTTTGAGAGTGAGGAAGGGGGAGGGAGAGAAAGTGAGAGAGAGCACTGTAACCAACTGAGCCAAACCGGCCAGAGCTACTGTCATTTTTATTTGTTTATTTATTCATTTGGAATTAAGAAAATGTTTCCATTTTTATTCATAAAATTAATCAAAATGGAAACAACACATTTACAGAGTTCCATATCAATTACAAAGCTGGAAGGAAACAAAATATTCCAGAGACATCTTGAAACGTTTCAAAGGAGTACACACCAGGCTAAGAATCTAGAGCTAAACTATGGTTGTGTAACAGGTTATACTTATTCCTGCATTTTCTCAATAAGTTCTTCCTGGTATTTGCCTTACTCTTTTCAAAATTTCTGAGATTTGACTTTGCATTCAAGAATTTTTTCCCAATATTTGCCTAGTTTTATCCTGGTAATACTCCCCTTACTCAGGTGAATGCCCACATGGACTGCGGTATGGTTAGCCTTCTTACATTGCACTTCCTCAATGTAGATGACATATTTCTTTATTTACACCTTTACTACCTTGCCTATTTGCTGACCTCTGTAGTGTCCTAAAACCACCTGGACT
>NW_028085143.1:0-678 GCF_014824575.4 Sturnira hondurensis | reverse complement strand
ATACAAATAGGATTGTCTCAGATTTGTAGGTCAATTTAGCTGGAAGACACAGTGGGTGTGATGCCAGAATTAACAATTTAATCCTATAAATTTAATTTAAGGCTACAAATTTAATTTATGCTTTTCTTCCAATAAGCAAGTCATGTGTTTTTTGATACCTGAGCTATGTATTGACAGCAGGAGCATAGATCCTGTGAAGCACAGGAGTGCGCACATACACCGACAGAGGCAGAATTTAAATCACGGGGAAGGGAGTTCCGAGGGAAAATAAGTTTAAGCTGTGACTTAATTTACCAGCCTATAACTGAAATCTGGAACTGATATTTAGATGGTATACAAAATGATATTATAATAGGTGCTTACATGTTGGAATTTTCTATAGCAATTTGAAATAGTTATGGGGTTAAGCTCCCCAAGAGCCTTGGCATCCTGGCCTGATCTTGTCTCCTCAGAACTTCCCAAGACCCAGCTCCTAAGTTTCAATCCCTGGAGCAGCGGGATACTCCTGGACCCTCTTGCAAGGCTGAGGCAGCTACTGTTCTCATTGATTGCTACCTTAACTTCTACTCTTTCCTAACTCCACTTGAGGCAGAAGATGAATGGATGAGTCAGATCTATATTGGGCCTAATTTTGATTCATTTTCTTTCCTCTCCATCATCAGTACCTCCAACCTACCA
>NW_028085142.1:0-3253 GCF_014824575.4 Sturnira hondurensis | reverse complement strand
ATGGGGTTGTTACTTTCATTGGCCAAAATATACACAGGAAACTGGCTCCTGAGTTTGGAAACCAGTAATATCATGTATAAAAATCATTCTATTTGAGGGATCGGGAACCCAGTGTGTCTAGATCGAGGGGTTCTGACTACTCAACAAACAGGGTGGAACCAGTCCACACCACTAATAAGGCTGTTCACCACAGACCTGGGAATAACAGACATTGGACCGAAAGCTACCCAACGCCTTCTTGGCATTTGCACACCCAGGCCCCAGATGTGCAGCAGTCAGCAAGGTATGCCTGCTTTCCCTCTTTGCTAGAATCGAAAGAGAAGTGAGTAGTGTGATGAGTTAGTGTCAACACACTCTGATAATGGTGAGGAATTGACATTTTCTTGCTGGTCGGTGCCAACCTCAAGGTATCCTTTCTTCATGTTTTGCCCTTAGGGCTGGACGATCAGGTGCAGGGTGGGAGATATGTGACTTTTCAGAGGCAACTAGGAAAAAGACTTGGACGGTTTCATTGTTTATGAACTTAGTTTCAGCCAGCAATTTGATATGACTACCAGAAACGATCTTGCTTTCTTTGACTACGTTCAAAGTGGTATAGTTTTCAGAAAAAGGAAGGTTGTTGTTTAAAGAGGAGGTACAAATTATAGCGGAAATAGTAAAAATTCCAGTAGAGGAATCTGCAAAGGACTTGAACAAATAAATCAAAAAAGAAGTTTTACTTGGGAAATGGAAACAGCCTCAGTACACGTGAAGCAGCGAGGTTCTGTGCTTCGCCTGCTAACTCAGCAGCAGTCCCCGATAAAGCAGCCCCAGGCAGGGTGTCAGGCTGCACCTGCAATGCGTCCTGGTTCTGCCCTTCACTTGCTGTATGATCGTGGGTAAGATTTCTAAGTCTCTAATTTTTCATCAATCCAATGACAATTTTAATAAAACCTATCTCATAGGGATTGATGTTGACTATTACATGAACTAAAAAAGTATTTTGAACACATTATGAACACTTTCAAAGAGATGTTAGCATTTTTAGAAGATGTAAATCTTTTTGAAAAAATTTTGCTTGTGGCCTAAAACCCCATCAGTAGATGAGTGGATAAAATAACGATGGGACATTAACACACTGGAATTCTATTTGGCTGTAAACAAGAAGAAAATTTTACCCTTGCAACACACAGGATAGATGGACCTGGAGAACATTAGGCTAAGTGAAACAATCCAGTCAGAGAGAGATGAATACCATATGATATTACTAATGTGTGGGATCTAATGAACAAACTGAACTAACAAGCAAAACAGACAGATTCATAGATGGAAAACAGATGACAGCTGGGGAGGAGATTAAGGAGGGCGGGGATTGAACAAAAAGGAAAAAGAACTTATGGACATGGACAACACTGTGGTGAAAGAGGTAAGGGGACTAAATAACAATAAAAAATTATAATAAAAAGTATATATTTAAAAAATAAAATAAATGTTGCTTGTGTTTCTAATGACACTGAAAATGGCGCAGACCTTTGCAAACATAACTTTTTTTGTTTTTAGATTTTATTTATTTATCTTTAGAAGGAAAGGGAAGGAGAGAAGGAGAAAAATATCAATGTATGGTTGCTTCTTGTGAGTCTCGGAACTGGCCTGCAACCCAGGCATGTGCCCTGACTGGGAATCGAACTGCGATCGTGTGGTTCACAGGCCTGCGCTCAATCCACTGAGCTACACCAGCCAGGGCCAAACATAACTTTAATTACATAAAAAATGCTCATACCTCTTAATACCACATTGAATCTAAGGACGTACTTGCAAATGTGGAGAAAGGTATATTCATTCAGTCCTTCAGCACATTTCTAAAACCTCCCATCTACATTCCAGACGTTTGAATGGGTGCTCAGGACACAGTAGTATATGTTCTGAGATGTTAGTCCCAGCATTATTTATAGTAGTGAAAAAGAGAGAGCAGCTTACATTTCTAACCATGAAGAATAGCTAGGCATTTCTGTCCATACTATGGTATTCTATAAAACCATAGAAAGTGATAGTCACTTATGATAAATAAAATAATAGTTATGAGTTAAAAAGAAGTCTGTGAGAACGGCACTGTGGTGAATTATAAGGGCACCAAACCTTAGGGAGAGATGTGGGCAATCAGCCCGCCTTGGCCTGGACTATCTCTGTTTCTCTTGCCCTGGTTAGTGGTACTCACACTAACCACTCTTGTGACTGTGGGTGAGGGCTGACATGCTAGTGACGTATACAGGGAGGGGTCAAGTAGTTGTACAGTTGTTTGTGTGGAACACAATACAAGAATTGATAAATACCAATACAACAATTGATAAATACTAACACAAGAATAAACTGTTCCCTGTATTCACAACTGTATATCTTTTTGGGCCCCACCCTGTATACAGAGTGAGTTGCTACATTTGAGAGTTGAGTAGTTGAGAGAGAGACAACCTGGCCCACGAATACCAACATACTTACCATCTGCCTCCTCACAGAAAATGATTTCTGACCCTTGTTGTTGGTAGAGTCTCACAGGCTATTGTCACAATGTGGGCTTTGACGGTGAGAACCATGAGGACCCCTGGGAGGATCTGAGCAGGAGGAGGACAGGATCTGACTTACATTTTGAAAGGATTGTTGTGGTGGCTGTGTTGAGAAATTTTAGAGAGACAAGGGTGGCAGCAGGTAAGCTGATTCGAACTGTGGTTCACAGGGTAAACTGGGGAGCCCCCTGGACACCACTGCAAACTTGCGGGGTGTAGCAGGGTCTTTTAACATTTGGAAGGATTTACAGCAACACTTGACATCTGTTAAGCAACATGTACGCTTCTAAGTAGCACGTAGCCCACAGTTTCTATGTTGGGTCGTGCTGTTCTCTTTTCAATGTTGTCATATCCCTGTGAAGCTGAGTTTTTGGGGTGTTTTTTTTTTGCAGTATCTGTAACAAGAAGCAAGCACTGCTTGAGAATTGATCTGGAATAGGAAATGAGGCCGGCAGGTTCCAATGTGATTTTAAGGCGTGACGTGTTGTACAGTGCCCAAAGGTCACATATCCGCAGGTAATTGTGGGGATAAATTGTGTTAATTTAAGAGCAAAATACAAATATATTTTAAATTTACATGTATTACTTTTCAAATATCTAGTTAATTGTTGGGGCATTGTATCATTGCACAGTGCAGAGCTTTATCAGAAAATTTCTCCTGAACTTGTTCTAACAAGTGGTCACAACTGGGTGGCTTTCAAAGGAGCAGGAATTTA
>NW_028085141.1:0-1601 GCF_014824575.4 Sturnira hondurensis | reverse complement strand
TTGCTGCCTTTAAGATTCTCTCTTTGTCTTGGAATTTTGCTATTTAAATGATAATGTGTCTTGAAGTGGGCCTCCTTGGGTTCCTCCTGATTGGGACACCCTGTGTTTCCTAGATTTGTGTGACTTTTCCTCCCATCAAATTAGGGTAGTTTTCCATGATTACTTTTTCAATTAGATTTTCTATTTCCTGCTCTTCTTCCTCTCCTTCTGGTATCCCTATTATTTGGATATTATTATGTTTCATATTGTTTTGCATTTCTCTTAATTCCTCTTCATTCTTTCTGAGCCTCTTTTCCTTTTCTTGCTCTTTCTGGAAGTTTTTTTCTACTTTGTCCTCCAACTCACTAATCCAATCTTCTGCTTCTTCGATCCTGCTTTGGTTCCTTCCACTGTGTTCTTCAGGTCTGAAATTGTATTCTTCATTTCCACTTGGCCCTTGCTGATAGTTTCTATTTCCTTTTTCATGTTGATATAATTTGCAGTGAGTTCATTGTAGCTCCCCTGTAGTTTCTGGTAGCTTATAGTGAGCCTTTTGAACTTTCTGATAATCAGTGCTTTGAATTCAGTATCTAATAGCTGACTTGCCTCTATTTCATCCAGCATCCTTTCTGAGGCTTCCTCCTTTCCTTTCATTGGGGGGGTTGTTTCTTATTCTTCCCATTGTTTGTGAGACTCTTCTCATTAGCTTCAGCCTCTTAAAATGATTTGTTCTGGCTTCTCGGATTTATATTTTGAACTTCCGTGATCTAATGCCTCTGGGATTCAGTGCTTCAGTCTCTTTGATCTCCCCAGGTCGCTGGTGTTGGGCTGTCTTTTACATTGGCTCTGAGTTTGTCTTTGGGTTTTTGTTTTTTCTGGGTCTTTCTTTTGTGAGTCCTTCCCACCAGCTGGTGAACTGATGGTCCCTCTGACCACTACACATTTTAATTTGTAGCGCTGGTGAGGGCGGGTTGTGTTGAAGCTAGTTCTTCCATGTATACCAGGTTTTGAGGATTCTCTTTTGCTCTTGTTCAGTTGTATGCCCTGGGTAGTTTCACCACAGTTTAGTTGTATTTCCAAATAGGTCTTGGGTTGAGGGTTTTTTGGTTTCTGCTCCCTCATTCACCTTCTGTTGTTGTCTGTTGCTGGTTCCTTTATTGTTGGGTTTCTTCTTCCCTTGGGTATCCTGGTGTTCCCCGCTTCCACCTACTCTTGTGTCTGTGTCTGTGTGTGTGTGTGTGTGTGTGTGTGTGTATGTGAGATCAGTTGGAGGGGACGGGAAACTGGTTTATGACAGCAGAAGAGTATTCTATGATATATACAGTAGCAGCTGGCAGGGAAGAGATAGGAGACCTTCTGGCTATGTACAGTGTTAACCATAATCTTCAACCCAACTAGCCACTATTTAGAAAGGATGGTAAAAAAAGATAAGGCTCTTGTTGGGGAGGGAAGGTTTGTGATTTGGATCTAGAAAGGAGAGAGGTTGAAGGAGGTCAGATTCTGAGGTAAGGTAAGAATAAAGAATGGTAAATAGGTGTAGTGTGAGAGTATAATAGAGTTAACCACTACAGTATTATAGTTTGGGCAACAATGAAGTGGGCCAAGATCTGGGGGGGGGGGGG
>NW_028085140.1:0-523 GCF_014824575.4 Sturnira hondurensis | reverse complement strand
AAAACAAAAAGGCAACACACTAAGTGAAAGAAGATACTTGTAAACACATCCATTAAGGAGTGAATATCCAAAATATTTTAAAAATTCATTAAACTCAACCCCCAATCAGACCATCCAGTGAAACATGGAAAGAAGTCCTGAGAAGATCCTTCCCAAGAAGACATACAAATGGCCAACAAATATATAAAAAATGCTCAATTTCACTAGTTACTAGGAAAATGTAAATCAAAACTATAATGAGATACCACCTCATACCTGTTAGAAAAACAGGTAAGAATAAGTGTTAGAGAGATTGTGGAGAAAAAGGAGCCCTTATACCCTGCTGGTGGGAATGTAAACTGGTACAGCCCCAAAGGAAACAATAAATACCAATAAATCTCAAAAATTTGAAAACACTTATCTATAAACATATATATACCCCTTCCTATATTTGTTACAGCATTACTCACAGTGGCCAAAGCATGGAAACAACCAAGGTGTTCTTCAGTAGATGATTGGCCAAAGGACATGTGATCCAGGTATA
>NW_028085139.1:0-2998 GCF_014824575.4 Sturnira hondurensis | reverse complement strand
CTCTTGCCGGTCCTGGCTCCCTTGATGGCCTCCTCCCACCGCTCACAGCCCCATCAGAACACCCAGCCCCTGCAGCCTGGAACCCTGGGAGCTTCCCCACACCTCTCCCTCCTGCCTCGCTGGTCCCTGGGCTCCTGATTCTGTTCTCAGCTCAGCAGCCAGACTGACCCTGTGGCCCGAGGGCTCTCTCTTGGGAAGGAACTCTCAGAGGAAGCCACAAAGGACATGGGCTCCTAGACCATGACCTTCCAATGCTCAGCATCTGCAGAATGAGAAGTGTCTGCAGTGGGTTAAGGACAGTGGACGCAGGGACAGTTCCTGCTTTAAGCGGGTGTCCTCACCTTCTGATTGGTCAGCTCTCTGACCCCACACGGACAATCCTGAGGTCTACAAAAGGGGGGCCTGAAAGCTTGGGGTGACCCCTAGGCAGCAAAGCAGCACTTGGCTAGAATCAGGGGACTCAACAACCATGGCCAGAGGCTCCAAAAGGTCACATTCAAATGCGTGGGAAGAAACCCTGAGTAGTGCATGGAGCACAGGGGGTCACAGGGAACATCACTGAGGAGCCCTGAGGTCCCCTTGTCCTGTGACACAGAGTCTGTCCCACCTGGGTTATTTCCAAACCTGATTGTGAGTTTATGAATTTAAAGTAACTTAAATGGGTTAATAAATGGGGTGAAGGTGTAGATCAAATAATACCTACCACAAACCACATACCTTGGACCTTTTAATTTCCATCACTTTTATTTATATATACAAATATATAAATACATATAAAATATATATACATACACTTCAGTATTAATGACAGACAGCAGTCGGGAATTCACCATCCCAGAGGGGAGGCTAGACTGACAATTTCAGCTCCGAGTCCTGCACAAAGCGGCTCTGTCATGCTGGGAAAGAAAGTTGTGATGAAGAAGTTCAGGTCAGTCTCAGAAGTGTCCCATTGTCCCACAGCCCACCTTGTGCTCCAAATGTCCCAGTCTGAGAATCCCCAAAACCCACTTGTCCCCCTCAGTCCCAATACCCCCACTTCCTTCCCTCAGGGTCTCACCCTTAGGAGCTGTGAGAGACACCTCAGAGCCCTGGGAACTGTCACTGGAGAAGACACAACGGCAGAGTTATGGGGTGGGGGAGCCCCCCTCACAGACTCCAGCCCACACTCTCCCAAGGGTCCCAGATGTCACCTCCCCAACACCCAGACTTACAGGCAGCCTGAGTGTAGCTCTCCCTGCCTCTGCCTGTGGGAAGAAAACGTTCTGTGAGAAGTCAGGGGGAAGGCTGGGTCCCGTGACCCTAAAGGAGACCCACACTCCTGAAACAAGAGGAAGGTTCCAGAACTGTGACTGAACATCAAGGTAGGATGAGGAAACACAGGGAGAGTACATGTGTGTGGACTGGACCAATCACCTGTTTGCATGCTTGTCCTCAGCAGGTGCCTTCCCTCTGACCTGTGACAGCTGGGAATCAGTCCCCATCACTAGAATCATCAGGTGATAAGTGTGTCCCTCACTTTCCCACAGGCCTCACTAAAGAGTCTGTGTTAGCAAACAGGCCCCAGATGGACAAGCACCCGTGTGGGGACACGATGCCCATTAACCAGGCAGAGCACACTTCCACCTGGGCTTGACCCCCAGGGGGACAGGGAACTCAGCCCCCCCCCTTGCCCACCTGAGCACTTCCTCCTCCACATCACAGCTCCAAGGACACCCAGGGCAGCAACAATGCCCACGATGGTCATGGTGGTCTGAGGAGGGGGTTCTGTGAGGGGAGGGTGAGAGGTCAGCCTCAGGCCTGAGTCCTGACCCTGCTCAGGGACACCCTGAGGAGAGGCTCTGTGCCCACACCCCCTCCTCACCCCATCTCAGGGTCAGGGGCTCAGGCAGCCCCTGGTGCTGCACATGGCACGTGTATCTCTGCTCCTCTCCAGGGGACACGACCACAGCTGCCCACTTCTGGAAGGTTCCGTCCCCTGCAGGCCTGGTCTCCACAAGCTCCATGTCCTGGGTCAGGTCCTCCCCATCACGCTGCCAGGTCAGGGTGATGTCAGCAGGGTAGAAGCCCAGGGCCCAGCACTTCAGGGTGACCTCATGGTCAGAGATGGGGTGGTGGGTCACGTGTGTCTTTGGAGGGTCTGATGGGAAGGTGAGAAAATTTAGGGACTCTGCATGGCCATGGGAGACTCCAGCAGTGCTCATGTGACCACCCTAAGAGTGGACAGGACAGTGGGGGTGGGGGAAGGGAGTGCACCACCCAGACACCAGCCTGCACAGAGACACATGGGATATTCTGTTTCTTGGCAAGTTCCAGAATCAGGGCGAGAACCTGGGGTAGGAGTGTCCAGGTCTCTAAGGGGAGACACAGACTCAGGTGGAGGCTGATGACTCAGAAAAGTGGGAGTCAGGACTCCAGAGAGGGTGTCAGCCCCAGACCTAGGAGTGAGTCGTGGTGCCCCAGGTGCTGCAGGGTGTGAGGGACCTGCTGTGGGTGTTTCAGGGAGAGGCTGTGTCCTTTACTGTCCTTTAGAGAAAGATGGACCTACGGGTGAGTCACAGAATGAGACCTGGGGGACTCTTCCCTCTCCCAAGCAGGAGGGACATTCTGACACTGCCCCATTCCCCTCCTCTCCTTGTAGGAAGCCACCCCAGCCCACAGATCCCCTCCTGGGGAGGCCCGCGTCCTGGTACCTGTTCGGAGCAGCGTCTCCTTCCCCTTCTCCAGGAGCAGGCGGAGCCAGTACACGCAGGCAACCTCCAGGGTGATCCTCCGTTTCTCCGCAGCGGGGAGGTGCAGTAAGGTGTAACTGGGGCTAGTTTGGGTCCTCGTGACCTTCGCGACCTTCACTTGCACCGGGGTCCAGGAGTGCAGGTCCTGGTTCAGGTAGACGTAGTCGGCGCCGTCATAGGCGAACTGACTGAATCCTCGGAGGAAGCGCCCGTCTGACCCCACGACGCAGCCGGTCATTTCCTGGAAGGTGTGGGCCCCTGACCCCGAA
>NW_028085138.1:0-1389 GCF_014824575.4 Sturnira hondurensis | reverse complement strand
AAAAAATAGGTTAGGTGAAGGAAAACTAGATTTTTGTGATCTTGAGAGTCGAGCAGGGGGATTTCAATTTGATTTGGTAGAAATAAAAAGCAAGTAGACAGGATGGCAAGAATAATTTAAGAGATAAATTGGTTATTAACAATAACCAATTGGGTTTATTCCATTGACTACAGTCTTTTTTTTCTCAAAAAAAATTTTTTGTAGCCTTAACTGATTTCTCTCTCTCTAGAACAGAATGAAATGATAGAAACACAAGGGCCCGAGAAGAAGCTCACCCGATTTAAGTAGACAAGGAAAAGAACAAGAGGCCGACTGGTGTGGCTCAGTCGATTGGGGGTCCAGCTCCAGGCAACGGATCAATGTTTCTCTCCAACATCTACACTGCTTTCCCTCTGTTTCTCCCTCCCTTCCCTTCTCTCTAAAACAAATATATAAAATATTTGTTAAAAAGAACAGGTGGCATAGAACATAATTAGAAATCAGAAACTGACAGTCTTGATATTCACACATTGCATTCACACAGCTTCACCTTAAACTGGAGAGTAACCCGCTGTGCCAAGGGTCACCAAGATGACCCTCAGTTAGATGATCTAGAATTACTGTAAAGTTATTATACTCCTGTTAATTCTTTATAAGAGCAAAAAATATAGATTTGGATCAGCAAAGGAAAAGGTGCCTCAAGCAAAGTCTGGACAAAACGAGTTGCAAGCTTTCAAGTATCCCTTTCCAGTGAAGTCACATGGAATCGTTTAACTTTCTCCAGGAATGATGTGTGACAATATACACAAAAATGTTGCCAACCAGGAAACCTCATCTCGTCTATGTGTTCAGAATGTTTACTGGGGAGCAGTTATAAAGGCCTTTGTAACTGACCTCAGTTACTCAAGTTCCTGACCTCAGATAAAAAGTTATGGTCAGCATAAATCACATTGTTAATAAAAATTTCTACAAAAACTAGTGCAGTATTGCTGTAGGTCTCAGGCATGCAAACACATTCTCATCACACGGAAAATTTCAGGAGCACCGTTCCCAGGAGTCGGCAAGGGCCAACCCTAAAATAGGCCTTTCCTGAGAATGTACCTGGTTTGAGCAATCCAGGCCTTCAGCGTTAACCCTTTCCTGTGCACGTACACTTTAAAAACTGCCAAAATGTTTATTAAACATGATTGCCCCTGAAAAGTAAAAGGTAGGAAAAGGTATAAAGAGGACACAAAAGGTCATCTACCCTTAAGCTCTATTTAACAAGCAAAGTGAGCAAAAGGGGTTAAGAACAAAAAACATAATTTAAAAAAAAACTGCCTCTACTTTACAAATTAAAAAGGAAATTATTTAGCAAAATTCAGTAGATATTTTATTAAAGTGATTATGCAAATCACTTGATAAATACCT
>NW_028085137.1:0-3155 GCF_014824575.4 Sturnira hondurensis | reverse complement strand
CCAGCCCTTTATTATTATGTAATGGTCTCCTTTGTCTCTTTTTACAGTCTTTTCTTTAAAGCCTTTTTTTTTGTCACCAACAGTGCATCAGGGTTCCCTTTTCTCCATAACCTCATCAGATCATCTTGTTTGCTGATTTGTTTATGATGGCCATTCTCTCTGGTGTGAAGTGGTATCTCATTGTGGTTTTAATTTGCATCTCTCTGATGGCTAATGATGCTGAGCATCCTTTCATGTGTTTCTGGGCCCTCTGCATGTCCTCCTTGGAAAAGTATCTGTTTGGGTGCTTGTAGCTACTGTGGAAAGCAGTATGAAATTTCCTCAGAAAAGTGTAAATGGAACTGCCTTTTGACTCAGCGATTCCACTGCTGGGATTATAACCAAAGAATCCTGAAATGCCAATTCAAAAAAATCTATGCACCATAATGTTCACAGCAGCACAATTTATAATAGCCAAGTGTTAGAAGCAACCTAAATGCCCGTCTGTAAATGAGTGGATCCAAAAATTACGGTACATTTACACAATGGAATACTACACAGCAGAAAGAAAGATGAAGCTCCTTCCCTTTGCAACAGTATGGATGGATCTGCAGAGCATTGTGCTCAGTGAAATAATCCAGGCGGTGAAAGACAAGTATCATATGATCTCACCTATAAGCAGAACCTGATTGACAAAACAAATAAGCAAGCAAAATATAAACAAAGACATTGGAATAAGGAGTAGACTGACAGTAACCAGAGAGTGGGCAGGGTGATAATGGGGGAAAGGGGGGTAAGGGTTGTCAAGGAAAATGCAAAAGGACCCATGGACAAAGCTAAAGGGGGGTAGGATTGAGGGTGGAGGTGGGGATTGGAGGAGGGGATGGAGACAACTGTACTTGAACATTAAGTGTGNTATCTTTTACTGTATATATATATACACACACACACATATATATATATGTATACATATATATACATATACATATATATGCATATATACATATAAATAGTAAAAGTATATAGTATATATACTATATGCATATATATGTATATATACATATACTATATACTTTTACTATTTATATGTATATATGCATATATATGTATATGTATATATATGTATACATATATATATATGTGTGTGTGTGTATATATATATACAGTAAAAGATAAAGTTTTTCACTGATATGAGTATTGCTACCCCAACTTTTTTTCCATGTTTATTTTCAGGGAATATTTGTTTGATCTGTTTACTTTTAGCCTGTGTATGTCTTTCTATTTAAAATGAGACTCTTGTAGGCCGCATATAGAATGGTCTTGGTTTTTTATTCATTTAGCCACCCAATATCCTTTTATTTCAACATTCAGTTCATTTACATTTAAATAAATTATTAATATGCATGTACTTATTGCCATTTTGCTAATTATTTTTGGACCATTTTTGTAATTCTGTTTCTTATTCTCTTTTCTTGTACATTGATGATTTTCTGTAGTGTTATGTTTAGATTCCTTTCTCTTTATTTCTTGTGTATATTTTGTTAGGTTTTCATCTGTGGTTACCATGGGGTTCCTAGATGTCAACCCATATGTATAGTAGTCCATTTTAAAGTGATAGGCTTTTAAGTTTGACTGCTTTCTAAAAACATTACATTTTTATTTGCTCCCTTCACACTTTGTTTTTGAAATCATATTTTATATATTTTTGTTTTGTATCCCCTAACTATTTAGGGTTGATTTGCTACTTTTGTCCTTTAACCTTCATTCTAGCTTTTAAGTGGCTGATTTACTGCCTTTACTGTATATTTGCCTTTACTAGAGAATTTTTTTCATATGTTTTTTATTACTGGTTATGATATTTCTTTTCCAATTAAAAAAAAAGACGTGTTAAGTCCTGGACAGTGTGGTTCAGCTGGTTGGAATGTCGCTCCATACACCAGTAGGTTGGGTTTGATTTCTGGTCAGGGCACATACCTAGGTCACAGGTTCAAACTATCAATGTTTCTCTCTCACATTGACATTTCTTTTTCTCTGCCTCTCTCTTTCTCCTTCCCTTCCTCTCTCTTAAAAATCAATAAATGTATGTTTTAAAAAGACATGCTAATATTTCTTGTAAAACTGTTTTAGTGTTGTTTAAATCTTAGCTTTTATTTGTTTGGGAAGCACTTTATCTCCTTTTTTGTTCTGAATGAAACCATGCCAGGCAGAGTATTTTAGACTACAGATTACTCTATTTCAGCACTTTTAAGTAGATCCTGACACCCCCTTCTGTTCCAAAAATTTCTGCTAATAAATCAACTGAGAGTTTTATAAAATAGCCTTTATATGTGACTAGTTGTTTCCCTCTTGCAGCCTTTGAGAATCTCTAAGTTTTGCCATTTTAGTTGTATGTCTTGGTGTAGATCTCTTTGGGTTTATCTTTTTTGGGGATTTTGTGCTTCTTGGACCTGGATGTCTCTTTCCTTCCCCAAGTTAGAAACAGTTTTTGATCATTTTTCCTTCAAATGTGTTTTCTGCCACTTTCTCCATCTCTTCTCCTTCTGGGACTTTTATAATGCAAATGCTTATATGCCTGATGTTATCTCAAAGGTCCTTTACATTTTTTTTAAATTCATTTTTATTTTTGCTGTTCCTATTGGGTAGTTTCCACTAAACTGTCTTTGAGGTCACTGATTACTTTTCTGTGTTACTTAATGTGCTATTCTGCATTATTTAATTGATTTCCTATAGTGTAAAGTACATTCTTCAGCCCTGATTGGTTCCTGAGGTTCTCACTCTGTTCCTTTATTCATCTCCGAGCTTCTTGATCATCCTTATGACCATTACTTTAAATTCTTTATTGGGCAAATTACATCCATTTCATTACATTTTTTTTCTTCTTGAGTATTTTTTTAATCTTTCATTTGTAATACTTTTCTTTGTTTCCTCATTCTTGAATTTGTTCATTCTATGAATTAGGCAAAAAGCTACCTTTCCTAATCTTCAGGATTGGCCCTCTATAGGATCAACTCTCTGTAGGCCGCAAGGGCTGGCTCACTTTGGCAGACTGGCTGGTACCAAAGCAGGCACATGAAGCACCCAGGTGTCCTCATAGGCTGGCTGGCTGGAACTGGGTGGGCATCATCCAGGTATTCTCAGGGCACATAGTTTGGGATTTGCTTGATCTGGAGTGAGCA
>NW_028085136.1:0-1358 GCF_014824575.4 Sturnira hondurensis | reverse complement strand
CATGTGGTTATAAACTAAGGGGGTGAGAATGGTGGGGGAGGGAGTGTGCGGGTGGAGGGGAATGAAGGGGGGGAATAGAACAACTGTAATGTTATAATCAATAAAATAAATTAAAAACAAAACAAAACAAAAACTTGTGTTGCAATTTGCCTCAACATCCGGGTGTGTTTTCAGGTTCTTTTTATTAAAATGTAAGTTACGTCTGTTTAATATAATAAAAATGGGACATGCAAAAATGTAAAGTAGAATTTGAAACGAAAAATGCAATGCCATTTACATGAGCAACCTCCAAAGTTAAATATTTAGGTAAAATCTAACAAAATACATACTAGAACTATATGAGAAAAATTACTAGCATCTGATGAAAGAAATCTAAGAACTCAATAAATGGAGGGATATTGCATGCTCTTGGATAAGAAGATCTAATATTGCCAAGATATCAATTCTTCTCAGCTTGATCTGTAGACTCAATGAAATCCCACTCGAAACCTCAGCAAGGAATTTTGCGGATCAAGCAACTGATTCCAAGTTCACACGAAGAGGGAAAAGACCCAGAACAGCCAGCTCCACACTGAACAGGAGCGAAGTCGGAACGCTGACACTCCTGGCTTCCAGACCTACGATGAAGCCACACACTCAGGACAGTGTGGAGCCGTCCAAAGAACAGACAGACACATCAGTGGGACCGAACAGAAAGCCCAGAACCAGACCCACGGAGATACAGCCAACTGATCTCTGGCCAACAAGCAAAGGCAACACAGTGGAGCAGAGATAGATTCTTCAGCAAATGGTGGTCGAACACTGGACACCCAGTTGAAAAAGAATGAATGTGGACACAGGCCTCATACCCTTCACCCAAATTAGCTGCAGAGGGATCAGAGACCTAAGTGTAGAATGCAAAGCTATACGACTCCCAGAAGACGACGTCAGAAAACTAGATGACCACAGGTATGGTGATGTTTAAATACCACATTAATCGTAACTTGATTAATGAAAGAAATCGTTGATAAGCGGAACTTCATTAAAATTTAGCACTCCATTCTGCAGAAGACAGCATCAAAACCATCAGAAGACAAGCCACGAGTTGGGAGGGAACGTCTACAAACCGCACACCCAGTAAAGGGCTGCCATGCAGAATGGGTACCGAGCTCTTAAGGCTCAACGGTGAGAAAGCAGACGACCTGAGTAGAAGCTGGGCCCGAGATCTTGCTGGACACCTCACTAAATAAATACACAAGTGGCAGAAAGTGTATGAAACGATGCTTCACACATCCATGTCACCAGGGAAATACAAATGAAAACAACTCGAGACACCACAGCACACCTGTCAGAAGGGCCAAAATGCAGAACTCGGACAA
>NW_028085135.1:0-738 GCF_014824575.4 Sturnira hondurensis | reverse complement strand
CGATCAACAGCATGTGTCGACCTCTCTGTGAGCATGTGTGTGTAAGTATGCACGTGTGTGCGCACACACATGCGGACGTAAGTCTGTTTCAAAGCGTTCATAGGTGTGGGCATTTATGCGGGTAACTAGTACATCCACTTCTGTAACTCAAGGCACAGAGTCAAGGCACGGTTCTCCTAGGGGCCAAATTACAGCATCTTCTACCTTTTGAGAAAAAGCCATTTCTGCCCTGTGGCCCTTCTGTGAGAAACAAGTGGTCCAGGGCCTCCCTGGGTCAAGAAACACCTGCCCATGACCTTCTAGAGGGGAAACGAGAAATCGGCCCTTGTCTCTGGTTGCAGCTGCCCACCCCCCGCCCCACGCAGAAACAAAGAGACCACAACTCCAAGACCAAGTCTTACCCCACCTAGCATGGCGGGGGCTACCTACCACCCCCCACCCAGGAAACCAGGAGTGTATCTGGTTTTGTCTGCTCTGCTCACCTCAGTGGTTCAGGCCCCTCCAGTCGGCCTTTCTCAGTGCGGAACGGGACAGGAAGTCCCATAGTTCGGAGCATGCACTTCACTATGGGCCTCTGCACCGAAGGAGGACACACCAGCGGCTGGACCAGGAGGGGCCGTGCCCAGAACGGGCACCCTGGCCAGCACGGCCAGCCCTCGTTCTCAGGTTGGATTGCCTTCCTGGAAGGGGGGGGCTTCTGATCAGGTGCCCTCTTCTGTCTCAGGCCTCCTCATGGCT
>NW_028085134.1:0-571 GCF_014824575.4 Sturnira hondurensis | reverse complement strand
CAAAATCTGTAATTTTTTGTTTAAATGTGGTTGATTGCATTTAAATAAATACACTTTGTTAAAGCACACACAGGGATAAAAAATATATAGGAGAACTAGATCGATGATCTTTGTACTTCTGGGTGTGCATCTTAATAGGGCTGGAAACGGAGGTTGATAACACGACCTAGTTAGTTAGCACAGTAGCTTGTAGGAGAGAGATATTAGCTATTGAGCTGTCCCTCAGTGGGGTACATGGCAGGGAAACTGCTGATATGATGATTTATTAAACAGTGTGTTGCCTTTCACTAAAGACAATACCCATAGATGCCAAGAGGGTGAGGATTGCTATTTATTTTCAAGTTAGTATGCAGCACCAAGCACGTTTCTGTATTGATGTGTTCCTTAACGCGAAGATAAACTTATCAAGAGTTGAAAAAATCTAGCAAAAAACGAGTAGAACTGAATGATAGCTATTTCCTTCATGAATGATATCCAAATGTACTAATACATTAATGAATATTAGTCACTCAATGAAACTTCAATATTGGCCAAAGAAAGTAGCTGAGGAAGAGTTTTCACAGGCAGTAAA
>NW_028085133.1:0-9117 GCF_014824575.4 Sturnira hondurensis | reverse complement strand
ATCAGGGGGCTCCTTTATATCCTGTCCCCTGCTCTCTGATAACAACTATGCTGAACATCCATATAAACACAGATCCTAATAGAGAACACTAGGCTGAACCCACAATGAGGAACAGTTTAACATAACATCAGATCCACCATGCCCCATAATGGGAGGTTATTTAAATGATGTATTCATTCTGTAATCAATAGATAAGTAAAACATTGCACTTCATCTCACTTACGACCATATATATATATTTATTTAATTTTATTTATTTATTTATTTTTAATTTAATTTATTTATCTTTAGAGAGGAAGTGAAGGAGAGAAGGAGAGAAATATCAATGTGTGGTTGCCCCTCGTGAGTCTCCTGCTGGGAACTGGTCTGCAACCCAGTCATGTGCCCTGACTGGAAATCAAACCACGATCATGTGGTTCGCAGGCCCGCACTCAATCCACTGAGCTACACCAGCCAAGGCATGTATCTGCTATTTTTATTAGTGGCTTGAAACAAGGTTTCCTATGATCTAATTTATAAAATTTCAACACACTTACTCCCTAATTTCTACACAAATCTCCAGCTAATCACATCTAGTCATGAATGACTTTGTTCTGTATCCCAAATATTTGAACCTGGTTTTACCAGAAAATGTAAAATGAAAAATGAGGAAGCAATATGCTGCACATTCAGCACCAAACTCCAGTAAAAAAATAATAATAGTAATAAAAGAAACATGTCCCAGAATCTCTGCCCACTTTTCTATGGAGTTTACCCTTTTGTCTCCTAAAGGACAACCCAGATGCTCCACCTGTTCCAACACTGGGTCCACATGCTCTAGGGTCACATTGTGTTCTGAGCTCATACTCTGATTGCTCTGTAGAAGAAATAGGACAAACAGAACTCCCTGTGATATGAACAGGATCCTCCTGCACTTTTAATGCTCCCTGTTGTCATGGGTATTGAATTTCCTAGGTGTGGTCATCATTTGAGATTTTCAAATGCATATATCATTTTGAATACCTCTGATTTATGAAAATTCACTTTCCTAGTTTATGTATGTACATCATGGAGCAGTTGGGTTAGTAGGGATGACACTGGCTCAAATGTGGAGAATAATTGTTAACAGACATACACCCTTAGGCATGTCACATTCTGGGACCATGTTCTTCATGTCATCACCCAGTCCCAGGGCTCCCTATAGTGTATAGGGCATGGAAATAGGACTCCTCTGCTCATGAAAAGCAGATGAGCCCCAAGCCTGCAGGTCTGGAATAAGAGACCAGCCAAGGATTCCCACGTGATCTCAGTTCCTTCTCAGGACAGAACACAGACCACTCACCATGGAGTGTGGGCTCAGCTGGATTTTCTTTGTTGTTGTTTTAACAGGCAATCTCTAGAGAATGGGAGACAATGAGTATGTGAGTGGATACATCTGAAAGGTAAATGGACAGGCAAGAGTTTTCTGACCTGATATCTTTGTGTTTACAGGTATCCAGTCTGAAGTGCAGTTGATGGAGTCTGGGGGAGGCTTGGTGAAGCCTGGGGGTGGTTTATGATACACTTCTGTGCAGCCTCTGGATTCACCTTCAGTAGCTACTAGATGAGCTGGATCCACCAGGCTCCAGGGAAGGAGGTGGAGTGGGTCTCAGTAATTATTATTAATGGTGGTAGTACATAGTATGCCAACTCTGTGAAAGGCCAATTCACCATCTCCAGAGACAATGGCAAGAACAAGCTCTACCTGCAAATGAACAACCTGAGAGCTGAGGACAGAGCCGTGTATTACTGTGCAAGAGACACAGTGAGGGGAAGTCATTGTGAGCTCAGACACAAACCTCCCTGAAGAAGAAAAGCAGGCTGGGCTGCAGGGGATGCTCAGGACACCAGGGGGCACGTAGGGCACATAGAGTACTGGGTTCAGTATAGGAACAGCTGCAAATGCATATTAACTGTTGGTTTCCTGGCAGGTGTGGGATTAATTCTCCACACAGAAGTTTCTCTCAGGGAGCCTGACTTCCTTCATGATTCCGTGCTTACTTCTTAGCTGTGTGAATTTCAGAGGCTTGCTATAATAGGAGGAAAACATTTTCACACACACAGGCGCAGAAAGTCACAACATTTGCTTAGTGTTACCCTAATGAATCATAGTTGAATCGTCAAATCTTCATGACCCACATCAGTTAAATCCAACCAGATGTTCAGCTGGACTCAACACTGCAGCCCAGCCCCACACAGCTCCAGAGTCCAAGCTGGCCAGCAACAGACACATGAATGCTGAGCAGAGGGCACAAAGGCATATAAGCCCAATGCCAGAGGAAAACTGCTCTGTGGGAGAGAGTGATGACCCGACTCCATGTTCATGACACCAATATCAGTTGACAGCATGTAGGTGTAGAGTGACGCCCACCCTAACTTGATACAGGTGTCCAGGATGGTGATGTCACACACAAAAAGGGACTATGAAATAATTTGTCACTTTATTGTGGAGTCTGCTGAGAGCAGAGCAGACTTCAGCAAGTCAGGAATGGCTGTTTAACTTCAGGTAAGGATCCTCATTCTGTTTTTTATTGTTCATCCTTGACAAGGTTAAAAAGGATTCTGCTCAAAGAATGGGTTTGTGTGGTTCTGATCTCACACCTGCATGGGACTAGAGAGAATCAACAATTTCCCTACATATATTCCACCTGTGCACAAGAGGAGAGATAAGGATGAATCTTACCATGTCAGCATCCAACATGAAAAAAATTATCCTTACTTCTTATTCCATCAAATTCCAGGGATTATGAGTGAAAACATGAAGCAAACAACCATCATGAGTAGAAAACAAATTCAGCCCCTAGAAAATGAGAATAGTTGTTATTTGTAAGCAAAAAGAGGAAGTAATATTAAATTATATGGGTATCATAGTTCAAAATTTATAAAAAAAAGAAAAAAAATGTAGGCTGGAACCTGTTTACTACACAAGGTATACAGTTTGCTCTGAAGGACTTGCATCCTTTTTCTGCTCCCAAAGTTGGAAAGTTTCTACAAGACTATAGGGATCCTCAGTTTGGGGAGGTCTGCTGGAGTAGCCTTCCAGCTGGACGGAAACATAATTTTATTAGTTTGGTGTTTCTATGAGAGACTATGTCACTCAAAAACTCACACATTAAAAGTTGAGACTCATATTATGGTGTTAGAATGCCTGGCCTCAGGAGGAGAGTTGGTCCCAGAGTGGAGCTCTAATGAATGGAGTCAGGACCTTCATGAAAGAGGACTGAGGAAGCTGCCTTGCCCCATCTACACTCTGAGATTAGAGTGAACAGACGTCTACGAAGTGGAATCTTACCAGTCACATAAACGGTCAGCATCTATCCTTGCATTTTCACATCCAGATCTGTAATATATTTCTTTTTTTGACCAATGTCTCAGGCCACATGATTCTGTTACAACAACCAGAATGGTTTTGGACTGTAGTGTAACATGACCACACGTGTTGACTGTCTAGAGTTTCACCGCTGTTTGTGTTGTAAAAGATACTGCATGGGTGTTCTTCCAGTGATGTTTCAGGGCATTTTCCTCTGTTATTTTCTTCCACAGATAAAGGTGTTCAGATTGGACATTATGGTAGGCTCCTAAACAGATGTAGCAGGAAGGCAGCATTAAAAGTAGGTTTAATCCATGAACCCTTTCAGTATTTACCACATCATCATAGAATGAGGTTGCACTGGAGGTGAAATTTGTTGTTCTCTCAGGGACCATGTCACAGGAACATGGGTGATGTGTGCTTGAAGGTGTGGACAGGAATGGCACTCAGGAGGAGCATTGGCCAAGGGTATTAAAGGGTTCACTTAGGTTTGATTATTTGAACTAAGCATGCCATGTTTTCAAACTTCCCAGACATTGTAAATAATAATGACAGTATGGCATCTGGATCATAGTATCCCTTTACATATTCACTGTTTGGTGTGGTTTACATGACAGTCACTTGAGATGACAGTTGATAAGTCATTAGGCACAGAAAAAGCAGGCTAAGTACAGGACATATCCAGGACAGTTAAAATACTCTACATGTATTTGTTCCTTCTTCCCACTCCCTTTATCAACACTGATGGGTTCTCAGTGCACAGATACACAAAGGGCATGAATTCTGTCTTGGAAGCACAAAGAGAAGCCCTTATGTGACCACTGACCTCAGACACAGGAGGCTGACAATGGGGACAGAACTTCCCTCTGTGTGTCCACACGTGGACAAGGTTGCAAAGGGCATTTATTCTGAGGTGAATAGCATGGAACACTGTGCATGTGAAATATATCAATGAATTAAGTTGTGTTACACTGATCAATGGTAGATAATAGCAACAACAATAACTCTATGGCACACAGACCAATCATCCTCTTATAAAGTTCCCTCTATCACAACAAGGATGCTTGTCCCTCTGAGTCGAATAGGGTCTCTTGCTCACGGTCTTCACTTCTCTGTTCCTAATCAGATGACTAAATGTAAGTGGTGTGCTCCATGTGCTGGTAAACCCAGCCCCACTACTGTCCCTACACCTGAGAGAGCAGCCCTAGCTCCCGAGTCTCTGCTGTTTACACTCACTTCAGCAGTTAACACAGAGGGAGCACCATGAAGTTTGAGCTGAGCTGGGCACTTGTTCTGATGCTTTTACATGTAACATTATGAATAAAGTGGGGCTTGAGTTTGTGAATGTGCGTGTACTCCTAATGAGAGATTCTTGTCTACAGGTGTCCAATGTGAGGTGCAGCTGATGGAGTATGACAGGTACCTGACACAGCATGCAGGAGTAAGAAATTTTTCTGTAAAGGCTCTGGATTCACTTTCAGTAAATATTCCATCACATGGCCCCCAGGAAAGAGACTGGAGTCCGGAGATGTTACTAGAAAGAAAGCTAAAAGTCACACAACAGAATACAGTGCATCAGTGAATGTCAGTTTCACCATTTAAAGTGATTATTTCAAAAGCACTGCTTATCTCCACTGAAGAGAGATACATAAAGGAAAAAGTAACAAATGGGATCTCAAAAACTTAAAAAGCTTCTGCATGGCTACAGAAAACAACATTAAAATAAAAAGACAACCAACAATATGGGAAAGCATATTTGCCAGTGATACCTTGGGAAAAGTTTTGGTCTCCAAAATATATAAAGAACTCATACAGTTCCACTTCAGGAAGACAAAAAATCCAATTGAAAAATGGACAAAACACTTGAACAAACACTTCTCCAGGGAGGACATACAAAGGGTCCAGCGATATATGAAAAGATGCTCAGCATCACTAGCAATCAGAGAGATGAACATGAAAACCACAATGAGATACCATTTCACACTGGTCAGAGTGACAATCATAAACTAATGAACAAACAAGTGTTGGAGGGGATGTGGAGAACAGGAAACCCTAGTGCACTGTTGGTGAGACTGCAGGCTGGTGCAGCCACTGGGTAAAATAGTATGGCATTTTCTCAGAAAACTAAACATAAAACTTCCTTTTGACCCAGCGATTTCACTCTAGGGTCTTGGACCCTGAAACACCAAACCAAAATAACCTATGCACCTCAATGTTCACAGAAGCACAATTTACAATAGCCAAATGCTGGAAAAAAGCCTAAATGCCCATCAGTAAACGAGTGGATAAAAAACCATGGTGCATTTACACAATGGAGTACTATGCAGCAGAAAGAAAGAATGGGCTCCTACCATTTGTGACAGCATGGATGGAATTGGAGAGCCTTATACTAAATGAAATAAGTCAGGCAGTGAGGAATAAATACCATATCTCACCTTTAACTGGAACTTAATCAACAAAAGAAAAAAATACACAAAATATAACCAAAGAAATTGAAGTTAAGAAAAATCTGACAGTAACCAGAGGAGACGTGTAAGGGTATAGTTGGGGAAGAGTATTCAGAAAGTACTATAAAAGGCATATAGGCAAAACTAAAGCAGGGTGGAAGCAAGGGAGGGAGGTTGGTTTGGTGGGGGTACGGGACGATAGGTAGAAAATGCAGACAACTATAATTGAAAAACAATGAAATAATTTAAATTAAAGAAAGCACTGATTATCTACAGATGAACAGCTAGAAAGCTGAGGACACAGCCATGCATTACTGAATGAGACACAAAGAGATCCAAACTCAGTGCGAGGCAGGACTTATAACTTCGAGCAGAAGGATCTGTGACCATTGATGGGAACTGAGCCTCTTTGAATGTGGACAACTGGGGGAGCAGCTGCAAGTGGAGGATTGGGCTGGTTTCTTGTGTGGTTTCCTCTTTCTGTAACAGTTTCCCTCAGGCAAGGTCTCTGGATTCCTGATTCTGTGCTTCCCTCTAAATTCTCTGAGTTAGAGGTGTTTATTGCAAAGACAGAGAGTTTTCCCTGATGGACAAGAGACAGAGTAATTTTCAGACACTCTTGTGTCCAATTCCAAGGAATAATCAAACTTTCTGACCCTTGTAGTTGAATATAATTAGAGTCTGGGCTAGACCCAACAGTGTGGCACAGTCCCACAGAACTCAGTTTCTAACCTGGCCAGCTACAGGACACATGCCTGCTGGGCAGTGTTCAGCAGAGCATATGGACCAACACCAAGGAACAAAAGATAGTTAGTTGTGATGGTCATTGACTTGTTATCATGCTCACAGCACCATATGTAGGTTATGTCATGCAGAAGCAGATTGGCCCAAAAAGTTTTATGTGGATGCCCAGGCTCATGAAAAACACAAACCAATGGGACATAGAACATTTATCACACACACAGTTTAAAGCTCTAGGAAGAATAGGAAGGGTGCTTCACCAAGGTAAACATGCTTTGATGGCGCAAGAAAAGAAACTTCCTGAGGGTTTTTTATTTTGTAGAGGTGTATGTGAGGGCAATGTGCTTTGGGGAACTGTGTGGTTTCCGTCTCCCAATGACATCAAAATAGGGGACCTAGACTCATCAGATTTTCCGTGTGGGGCAGATGAAGGAGACATAGGAATACGATTTTATTTGACAAGTCAAATATAAAATAATATAAATTGTGACTGCCTATTTTACTTAACCATAAAATGAGCAAAGCATGAGATAAATTTCATTATGTGTGAACAATATCCATGAGTACAGAGAATGAAAGGAAAAATTATTATAAGAAAGCAGTTTATGTTGATGATGATGGTGATGATGACGGTAATGGTGATGGCAATGGCTATGATGGTTATCTTTATGATGATGGTGATGGTAATGAAGATTATATTTATGGTAATACTGAGGATGATGATGAACTTGGGTTGAGTCAATTCTCCTGTTTCAGGCCCTGGCTGGCGTAGCTCAGTGGATTGAGCACAGGCCTGCGAACCAGAGGATCATGGTTTGATTCCCAGTCAGGGCACATGCCTGGGTTGCAGGCCGGTTCCCAGCAGGCCAACTCCCAGCAGGGAACGCATGAAAGGCAACCATACACTGATGTTTCTCTCCCTTTCTCCTTCCCCTCTAAAGATAAATAAATAAAAAGTCTTAAAAAAATTATCCTGTTTCAATGAAATGATGTTCCTCCGGACACACCATCACCATAGCTCCTCCAGTCAGGGGTGTCCTCTCTTCCCTGTCAGTGTTGAGAGATTTTATAAATGGAGTCTCAGTGAATTATTCAGCTTGGGTGAGTCATGGTGTGACCAGACAATTAATGACTTGAACATTTTCTAAGTCTTCATCTCCCACACCAACTGTAACAGAGAAATTGTTAGAATGTGAATGAGTAAAAACGGATCCCCTTTCTGCTTTTATACTACTGATATGTTATTTGTTTCTCTTGATCTCTACCTGGAGAATCTTCAATATTTTTACTTGTAACAAATTCCTCTTTTTGAAAATGATATAAACTATACTGTACTTCTTTTTGTATCCTCTCCTACAAAAGTCTTTAAAAACATGTGTCTAATAAATTGTGTTCATGAAAATAAGGAATACTTCTGTTTGTGACTCTAACAGGAGCATCTTCCCCTTATTCATTTTCGAAGAGTCTGCTCTAATTCCTATATCTTCTGTAACCAATAAACATGGAAAATGGAGGCTGATCTTTTTCTGGGGAGATCTTTGGGGGGAAATGCCTAACAAAAGTTATATTTTAATGTTGATAAAGTACAATTCGCTAAAATTAAATAAATTTATCTCAACAAAGACCCATTAAGCAAATAAATACAGAGGAGAACATGAAGACTATGTTTCCAAATTGCATGTCTGATGGAAGAAAGTATTTATTATACATTAAGTACATTATGCGTTTTGTGGAAGATCTCAGCATCTTCTGACCGTAGAGATCATCCCCAGAAACAGGGCTTAGAAAGGCTCAGAGTGAGGGTTTCCTGTAAGGGTAGATGTCCCCTTGTCCATGAGCTAATCTGTACTTAGAATTTACTTTATTCCCTGCCCCCTGAACCACAACATCACTGACAACACTAGTTTGAGAAAAGAGGTCAGTTGAGCCACTGCCACAATCTTTTTCAGCAAATGGAGATTTCTGGGTTCTAAACATAATTAATTGTGTTTTTTTTCTTCTCTGGTTGTCCAATCATGTAAAATTGTGAGTATTTCTGCTGTGGTTATTTTTGGGTCTCTGCAATGTGCATAGGACCTGTATGAGAGAAGAATTTTCACAGGGGGCTTAGACACCATCACAAAACATCCAACGTCAAGAATCAAGGCCCTGCCTGATGTGGTTCAGTGGATTGAGTACAGAACTGTGAAGTGAGGATCACTGGTTTGGTTTCCTCTCAGGGCTCATGCCTTATTTGTGGGCAGGGTCCCGGATGAGGAATGTATGAGAAGTCACACATTGATGTTTCTCTCCCTTCTTTTCACCCTTCCTTCTCCTCTCTCTAAAAATAAATGAATAAAAAACTTTTAAAAAAAGATTTCAGGATTTCCTACCTGTCTGTGTTAGGGAGAAAATTACTGAAAACAAAATGGCATCATAGATTAAGACACAAAGTCAGAAAACTGTCCTTGAACAACAATAAAAATGTTTAATAAAAAAGAAACAATACATAGAGAATGACTGATATATTCCCAAATTTCTTTGCCATAGTAGATATTTCTTGTTTGAAATTATAATATTAATTTTTGTTAATTATAGATATACTAGAGTTTTGTGATTCAG
>NW_028085132.1:0-546 GCF_014824575.4 Sturnira hondurensis | reverse complement strand
GATAGAGAGGAAGGGAGGAAGGGAGGGAGGTAGAAACACCAAACCGTCTTCCCAAGTGGCTGCACCGTTTTGCATTCCTGCCAGCAGTGAGTGCGAGCTGCTGTTGTTCCTCACCCTCACCAGCCTTTGGTGTTGTCAGTGTTTGGATTCTGATCATTCCAATAGGTATGTTGTGGAATCTCGTTGTTTTAATTTGCATTTTCCTGATGACATATGATGTGGAGCATCTTTTCATGTGCTTCTTTCCCATTTATATGCCTTCTTTAGTGAGGTGCCTATTATGGTCTTTAGTCCATTTTTTCCCATTGGGAAGGGTGGCTCTTTTAAAATTGCAGTTTACATTCAAAATTATTTTGTATTAGTTTCAGGTGTATAGCATAGCGGTCAGACAAAGTGCCCCCCCCCCCCAGTATTTCCAGTGCCCACCTGGTACCATGCATTGTTATTAAAATACTATTGACTGTATTTCCTATGCTGTACTGTACATCCCCGTAAATATTTTGTAACTACCTATTTGTACTTCTTAATTTCTTCCCCTTGTTCACC
>NW_028085131.1:0-709 GCF_014824575.4 Sturnira hondurensis | reverse complement strand
CCTACTAAGCAAGGTAGTCTTATTTCCCAGACCTATATAGAACCCAATGTGACCACTTTCCTAGCATCCAAAATTGTCTGGACTGTTCACATTGGCAATACTTCAAGCTCGATGACAGAGCTTGGAGCAGAGCATTTCAGCCTGGTCTCTCTGTACTTAGGTGCCAGGAAGCCTTTAATTAGCTACTTATTCTAATTATTCTAAATAGAAACTTATCTGTTCATGTGTCCTCCTAGATCAAAAAGCCTCGGAGCACTTGTAGCACAACCATAGAGAGAACCTCTTTAAGACCATGTGTTACTTTTGTGGCTAGAACAGAAAAAGAAGGAAAATACAAGAAGCCACTGTCTGGCTCATGCATAACCCCATCATCAGGTCTCCATTTATACTGAAATGATTTGTTCAGCAATGTAAACCAGACTTTAATATTTGAATTAGATCAACTTTTTTCTTAAGGGAGTTAAAACACTTTTAAAAGCCAGCGGAACAGGGCAAGGTAGTTTCCAAAAAGAAAAAAAAAAACACACACACAAAACAAGCAATTGCATGGTGATTCTTCAGACTGATACAGATAGCGTAACATGTAAGAAAAGTAGAAAAAAATTTAAAGAAGCTCGAAGGAAGTGGGGAAGAGTATGGAAAAAATCATAAACAGCGGTGCCTGTCAGCTCCATAAGGCAAATCTGTGATCTCCCCTTTGGTTGTTGAT
>NW_028085130.1:0-804 GCF_014824575.4 Sturnira hondurensis | reverse complement strand
GGGCTGGGGGCCGTCACTATTTCTAGGCACTGGTCCCAGTGGATTCTCAGGAAAAGGCATCCAGCTTGGTGGACCTGGGAGCCTGGGTGAGTGCAGGGGCTCCCTCATGGGATGTGACCAAGTATCTGCTCACAGGCCATGTCTCCCCCCTTCTGCCTGCACCCTGTGCTGTGGACCCACTGCTGAGACTGTGTGTGCGGACATCAAAACACCATCCCAGGGGAAGGTGTCAAGGCATGAGTGTGGACCCTCGGCTCCCAGACTGCCCCCCTGCACACTCAGGGTGGTCCTGGTGGTGTGCTTCTTCCTGGTTGCAGACCAGCTCTAGATAAGCTGACATGGCATTGTCAAGGCCAAGGTTGCACAGTGTGATCCCACCATGGTCAGTCAACATTTGGAAATGTTGACCTGTATCCCTAAGGGACCACCCCTTTTCAGTGTGCACTTGTAGCAGGGAAATTGGCAAGAGTCTGCCATGGGCCACCTTCCTGAGTGCAAAAGCAGTTTCACGTGCGGTCCTTCCAGAGGGCAGCCCCCACCTGCTGGTGCCCACCTGGCGTGCATCACCCCAGTCCCAGGGCACAGGAGCGACCCGAGTCATGTCTGACCTGCCGTGATTTATCACAGAGGTGAGAGCACTACAGGCTGTTCAGTGCCCTTCACGGGGACCAGCGCGCTTCTGCTAACTTCTTGGAATTTACAAACCCTTCAACAGCACTGAAAAACTTTCCCATGAAGTCTTTTGTAAAGTAAAAAAGTATATTATGAGACACTCAGAAGCACTCTCTAATTTATCTGGTCATA
>NW_028085129.1:0-1616 GCF_014824575.4 Sturnira hondurensis | reverse complement strand
CAATAACTAAGGGTGGGGGGCAGAAAGGGGAGGGAGGCGGGGAGCATGGGGAGGGGGGCAGGCAGGGTTGGGAATATAAGACAGAAAGCTGTACTTGAACAAGAATTAAATAAAATTTTTTTATATTAATAAAAAAATAAAGAAAAAAATTAAATATTTTTTTGTTGTTGAATTACAGTTGTCTGCATTTCTCCCCACTATTTCCAACACCCCTGCCACAGCCAAACCCACCTCCCTCCCTTGCTTTTGCCCTCCCCCTTGGTTTTGTCATGTGTCCTTTACAGTAGTTACTGACAACCATTCCTCCCATTCTTCTCTCCCTCTTCCCCTCTGGTTATTCTTAGATTGTTCTTAATTTCAATGACTCTGGTTATATTTTCTTTGCCTTTTCCTTTTGTTGATTATGTTCTAGTTAAAGGTGGGATCATATGGTATTGAGATACATACCCGGGTGGTACCACACAATGAGATACCACCTTACACCTGTCAGAATGATCATCATTAATAAATCAACAAACAACAAGTGCTGGTGAGGATGTGGAGAAAAGGGAACCCTAATGCACTGTTCTTTGAAATGCAGACTGGTGAAGCCACTGTGAAAAACAGTATGGAATTTCCTCAAAAAATTAAAAATGGAACTGCCCTTTGACCCAGCAATTTCATTGCTGAGAATATATCCTAAGAAACCAGAACATCAGTTCAAAAGAACTTATTCACCTCTATGTTCATAGCAGCGTTGCTTACAACAGCCAAGATTTAGAAACAGCCTGAGTGCCTATCAATAGATGAGTGGATTGAAAAACTGTTCTACATTGACACAATGGAATACTATGCAACAGAAAGAAAGAAGAAACTGCTACCTCTCATGACAGCATGGATGGAACTAGAGAATATTATAAGTGAAGTGAGCCAGTCAGTGAAAGACAAATATAAGAGGAATCTAATGAATAAAATAAACTAATGAGCAAAATATAACCAGAGGCATGGAAACATGGAAGAGATTGACAGCGGCCAGAGAGGAAGTGGGAGGGGGATAATGGTGGAAAGAAGGGTAAGGGACTAGTCAAAGAACATGTGTCCAAAGATCATGGACATGGACAATGATTTGGGGAACTGGACTGGAGGAGTTGGGGGCAGTGCTGGGTGGAGGAGGGCAAAGGGGGGGAAACTGGGATAACTTTAATACAAGAACAAAAAAATTAAAAATAAGGAAACAAACAAAATAGAAACAGAGAGCAGACTGATGGATGCCAGGTGAGAGGCAGGTTGGGGCTGGGTGGAAAGGAAAAGGGATCAAGAAGTACAAATTGGGAATTATAAATTAGTCATGGGGGTGGAAAGTGCATCTTAGGGAACATAGTTAATAATATTGTAATAACTATGTATGGTGCCAGGTGTGTACCAGAAATATCAGGATGACCACTTTGTAAAGTAGATGATTGTCTAGCCATTGCTCTGTACACCTGAAACCAATACAAAGTAATGTTGAGTGTAAACTGTAACTGAAAAATAAAATTTTAAAAATAAAGGGAATGAAATACTGGTACATGATGCAATAAGAATGAACCTTGAAAATTTACCCCAAAAGAAAGAAACCAGGTATAAAAGACCACATA
>NW_028085128.1:0-1008 GCF_014824575.4 Sturnira hondurensis | reverse complement strand
TTTTCTGTATTATAGCTATTTTTCTACAGTTTCCTTTTCTTGGAGAGGTGGATTTAATTTGCCATTAGAAGCCCAAAAGCTGAGAGGTCAGTTTCACTGCTCAACAAAGTGGAACCCTTTACTGTTCCTAACTGCTGAGGATGAAAAGGGCAGGGGGGCGGGGCACGTGCTAAACCAGACAAGCTCAGGGAGGCCTGAGTGGCAGCCTGACAAACTCAGAAACAGCAAGGAACTGCATGGCATGGTCTGAAAAGGAAAGTGTCTGAAAGCAATTCAGGGGGGTGGACGCGTCCTAGGCCAGTATTTTTTCCTAACAAAGGTCAGTCTTTGCCCTGATTGAGCCTGTCTGTTATCTTTTTTTCATCTACCATAACATATCTTTGAAATATCAAATCCACTCATTGTTATTCTTATCATGTTGTTAATCACTACTGTGTTATACCCACCTGTTTAAAGAAGTATCTAGGACTTCCGCCAAGATGGAGGCATAGGTGGAAACACTGTGCCTTCTCCCACAACCAAGATTGACTACAACAAAGATTTGGAGAAACAAAGACACAACCAAAGGACAGAAAATTGAATTATACGGAAGTCCGACTATATCTAACCGTTCAACGGGACGGTAAGAGGGGTGGAGCCAGCAGCGAGCAGGGTCGAGCAGGACAGGGCCCCCGACCCAGGCGCGCAGGCAGCCCGGAACCAGTTGGGGTGCGGGGCAGACCGCGGGCGCATATTCGCGCACAGCGAGACAGACCACGCAGGCCCCAGGGGGCGAGGGCTGACGGCGCTGGCACACTCTAGTGCAGTGGGACGAAACGCCTGGGCCCGGTGATGGAAGCAACTGCGGCACCGGTGAGGGCCGTGGCGGCAGGCGGCGAACAGGACGCCATAGTCCCTCTTTGACCCCGCCCCCACATACAACGTAACAACCCAGCGACTTAGTTGCCCTGCAATACAAGTGAGAGCCACTGTCCCTCTTTGACCCCGCCCCCACATACAACGTCACAA
>NW_028085127.1:0-1178 GCF_014824575.4 Sturnira hondurensis | reverse complement strand
TTAGTTTTTGTTGATTGAGTATGATGTTGGCTGTAGGTCTTTCATATATGGCTTTTATATTGAGGAAAGGTCCCTCAATTCTCATTTTCTGAGTACGTTTATCATAAATGAGTGTTGTACCTTATCAAAAGCTTTTTCTGCATCTATTGATATGATCATGTTTTTTTTGACTTTGCTTTTGTTTATGTGATGTATTACATTTATTGATTTACGAATATTGAACCATCCTTGCATCCCTGGGATGAATCCCACTTGGTCGTGGTGTATGATCTTTTTGATGTATTCTTGGATGCGATTTGCCAATAATTTCTTGAGGATTTTAGCATCTATATTCATCAGCGATATTTGCCTGTAGTTTTCTTTCTTTGTGTGTCTCTATCTGGCGTTGGAATTAGGATGATGCTGGTTTCATAAAAAGAATTGGGGAGATTTCCCTCCTTTTGGATTTTTTGGAATAGTCTGTGAAGAATGGGGGCTAGTTCTTCCTTAAAAGCTTTGTAGAATTCTCCTGTGAAACCATCTGGTCCAGGGCTTTTGTGTGATGGGAGTTTTTTGATTGCTTCTTCAATTTCATCTGCGTTATTGGCGTGTTCAGATTTTCTGCTTCTTTTTCACTGAGTTTTGGAAAATTATATTTTTCTAGGAATGTGTCCATTTTACCTAGGTTTTCAAATTTCTTGGCATACAGTTCTGCATAGTAATTTGTTACAATCCCTTCTATTTCTGTGGTATCAGTTGTAATTTCTCCTCTTTTATTTCTGATTGTGTTTATTTGGGTCCTTTCTCTTCTTTTCTTGATGAGCCTACTTAAAAGTTTGTCTATTTTGTTTATGTTTTCAAAAAACCAACTCCTGGATTCACTGATCCTTAGAATTGTGCTTTTAGTCTCTATGTCATTTAATTCTGCTGTGATCTTGGTTATTTTCTTTCTTCTCCTTGCTCTGGGCTGTCTTTGTTGTTGTTCCTCGAGTTCTTGCAGGCATCGGGTTAGGTTGTTTGTTTGAAATGTTTCTATCTTCTTTAGGTAAGCATGTATTGCTATGAACTTCCCTCTCAGGACTGCCTTCACTGTGTCCCATAAGTTTTGTGTTGTTGTGAGTTCATTTTCATTTGTCTCCAGAAGCTTTTTGATTTCTTCCCTAATTTCAATCTTGACCCATTAATTGTTTAATAGCATA
>NW_028085126.1:0-634 GCF_014824575.4 Sturnira hondurensis | reverse complement strand
TTTCTCTCCTTCTCCTTCCCCTCTAAAGATAAATAAAATCTTTAAAAAAAAAAAAGAAGTAATCATTTCTGAGCTAAGGCTTTTAAGAAGAGGGCATGCATCCTCTATGCTCTCCTGCCCTTTTCTGCTGGCTGGATTCGAGACAACCAAGAGGACTTTGAGGATGGTGGGGTCACAAGGGAGTAGGAAGAGTGCTGGATCCTGAGTCGTCACAGGGCAGGGAGCCACCTGCTTTAAACTGTCATGTGATTAAGAAATAAGCTACTATTTTGTATTTGCCATTTGCTTTTGCTGATTTGTTTCCACCCTTTATTTTAGCCTAGCTAACAGAGGTCCTTACTTCACCCTAAGGTCCTTGCTCTCTTGGTGGCCATGATCTTTTGCTCCTGCAAGTCAGAGCTCCCAGAAATCCTGCTTTGAGAAGAAATAATTCTTCACCATTCTAAGGATGGGAAGAAACAGACTGTAGTATCTCAGGTTTTAGCTGGTAACATGTACCATAGGATTTGGCTTTGTCTCTGGTATGTTAACTAATTGCTTTCACTTTTTTAATGGATACATACATACTGATTTTAGATTGTATTTCACTATTGCCCATTCCTATATTTTCCTTAAGCCCTGTTCCATCTGAGGT
>NW_028085125.1:0-526 GCF_014824575.4 Sturnira hondurensis | reverse complement strand
GGGGTTGGGTCCATTGGTGTTGTGTCAGCTGGGGTGGTGTCCATCGGGGTGATGTCCGAGTCCAAAGCAGGCTTGGGGGCCATGGCTGCGGTTGTACAGCCTGAGGGGCCAGCGCTTCCTCCAGAGGTGACTGGCAGGCTGGTGGACCAAGGGGTGCTGGCAATAGGAGCGGGAGCAGTCCCTGGGACAGGCCGCAGAGAGGACCTCAGAGGCTCTGGAGCGCCGCAGCCCGAGTTGGCCTCTGGGTCACCCCGCAGAACCCTGCTGATGTGCTGCCAAAGTGCCCTCTTCTCCGCATCCAAGTCTTCAGGCGTGACTCTGTAACCCAGCTCAGGTGCTGGTGGCAGCCCCAGGGGGACCCCTCGCCTGTGTGGCAGTAGAGGAAACTTCCGCTTTCGGGGCCTGTCACTGGAAGATGAGCGGCTCCTTGAGGATGGTCTTTTACCGCGGGTGTCACCTGGTCCATGATCATCCTGGCTCTTCCTCTGGGATGACTGGCAACTGGAGGAGGATGGTCTCTGACCTT
>NW_028085124.1:0-972 GCF_014824575.4 Sturnira hondurensis | reverse complement strand
GTCCAGAGAGTTGTTGGAATGCCACAAATGTCTCCCTCCTGCTTGTTCCAGCAGGAGGGAAGGGGGTCCCTTTCTCACCCCTTAAGGGAGAGAGTCTTTACCTTCAAGGTCTGCTTGGGGGGCTTTCACTTGTGTTCCCTGAAGTTGGAGGGATGGGGGCCTGAAATAAGCCTGAGGGATTGAAAGTCAAAGGTTATAAGCCTGAGCCTGACGCAGTAGCACCTGGAGAGACAGGACGTCCTGGGAGCTGGCTGCTCTCCCCCTGCCGCTGGGCTCAGGTGGGTGAGTTCCCCACAGACCAGTGGATCCACGGCATGAAGCTGGAGTCCTTTGGAAGAACGATGTCCAGAGACAATGGACAGATGTGGACTCAGGAGTAATGTGACCCAGCAGAGGGGTGGGCCACACACCACCCAGGGAAGAGAGGCAGTTTCCATACGAAGAGACCAGCAGTGGAGGTCCTTAGTAGGGAGCAGCTAAGAAACCCCCAAAAGCACCCACTGAAGAGAGACGGCCATTCGCCAAGCCCAGAGGGCTCAAAGACAGGTCATGGTTGCATCAGGGCCTCCAACCCTGGCAAAGCCGGAAACAGTGCCTGGCAGAGCTGGAGGAGATGGAAGAGACAACACACACACACACACACACACACACACACACACACAGGTCTACGTGCCTTCCGTGGTCCTTCTCCCCTCCTCCACTCCATCAAGGCTTCTATGCCCAGGTCGACCTGCACAGAGACACTAGGGAGGCCCATCTTTTTCTCTGTGGTGGGCAGACTTTGAAGATGACCCCCCCATGACCCCTTCTCCTGGTACCTGCCTTTGTGCATTCCCTTCACCTTGAGTGTAGGCTGGACCTAGGGACTGGCTCCCTAGGAGCCCAATAAAGCAGAAGTGACGTCCATGACTGTGTTACATGCAGTTATGACTTCGCCCTGCAAGGGTCCTTCCTCCAGCTGGTACTTTTCTT
>NW_028085123.1:0-1192 GCF_014824575.4 Sturnira hondurensis | reverse complement strand
ACTGGGCACTTAATCAATAGAAATAATGCATGTGGGTTGTGGAAATATTCCCTGAGATCAATTTCCCCTGAAGAAATATCTGTTTCTCTAACTGGGCTGCCACAAGTGTGTAAGGGCTCGTAAAGCCTTGACAACGAACGCCTCCTGGAATGCGCGGACGCACTGCCCCGGTCCCCGGTGCCCCTGCACCCCACTTACAGTGACGTGAGCGATCTTAGACCCTGGAAGGCGTCTGGGGCGATGTCCGATACCTGGTTCTTGCTGATGTCTCTAAAAACACGAACGGGAAGAGTCTGAGGACACGGCTCAAAGGCCCAGGGTGGCCAACCCTAAGTGCGGATCAAGCGTTTCAGGTACTCGAAGTTGGGAGAATCAGTCAGCCAACTTGTTTGTTCCCAGTGCGGCGGACAGGGCTTCGGGAGCCCTTGATTCACCCGCCCGGGATGAAATGCACCACACTTGTGTCACTCTTCCTGGCTTTCCAGGAGCGCTCACCTACGGCACCGTGACTCTGACCTGTGCCTTTGTGCGTGTGAGCCCTCACCCGTAGGTGAGAAAGGAGCCCAGCTGAGTGATGGCCTTGTCAAGGTCACGTTACCTACAATTATGGCACAAATGAAGCCAGAACCGCCTCACTCAAACACGGACAGCCAGGGGTCCTCTGAGCACCCTCGTCTGCCTTCTGCCTCAGCAAACGCTTATTTTTCTCCCCCAGTGTCCTGAGTCATTTCACCTCCTCGGTGACCTGTCCTCCTTGAGCTGCCAAGAGGTTCTGACTGGGGCGTGAGGCTCTGTCTGGCTCGGTGCCTCATCCAGGCCGTGTGACTTCACCCGAGATTCTCACGGGACGGCTTTGCGACATGGATTTGTCACTGGCAGTGCCCCTTGTACAGGAGCGGGCCCAGGATGGTGGCATCCGGGCTGAGGGGCAGTGGGGGTGAGAGGAAGGTGGGGTGCTGGGGGGCTGCTGGCCAGCCCACTGCGAGGGAGGCACTGGGTCCTCCCCAGAGCCAGGAGGCTGCCCCCTGCTGGCACCCCAGTGGCCCCTGAGCACCGGCCTCTGGCTCTTGCTAATGGCACTTCCCTGGGGGACAGCCTTTCTCTCAGAGTCATTAGCTCAGAGATGGCCTCTGGCTCCTGCCTCTGCAAGTGGGGGGGGGCGGGGGGATGCTCCGATTTCCAGCGACAAGGA
>NW_028085122.1:0-664 GCF_014824575.4 Sturnira hondurensis | reverse complement strand
GGTCAAGTTTGGTACTTTGATCAAGTTTGGTACTTGAATGAATTTTTTTTTTGGAGATTTTATTTGTTTTTCCAGAGAGAGGGGAAAGGAGGGAGAAAGAGAGGGAGAGAAACAGATTGGCTACCTCTCACATGCCCCCCTCTGGGGACCTGGCCTGCAACCCAGGCATGTGCCCTGACCTACCAGGAATCAAACTGGCAAATTTTCAGTCTGCAGACTGGAGCTGAATCCACTGAGCCACACCAGCCAGGGCGGTTCTTAGATAAATTTTATAAGAAGCTCTTTGAATTTATTTTGTACTGTCTTAAACCAAAGAAGGGGCTCTGCTGTTTTTTTTTTGTTTTTTTTTTTTTTTAAATGAATGTCTGTAGAATCTGAGCCATGCAGAGTTAAGGGATTAAACTGACTCTGGTTTGGAGACTATTTAGCTGCTACTTAGTCAGGGAAGCCTGCCGGGAGGAGGTGGAGAGGAGGTTTTCAAGAAAACAAGGAAAGATGCGATTTGGCTGGAGTTGAATGGGATACCATCCCAGGGGAAAGCAGCAACGTGGGCAGATGTTGGGGCTGCTGCTCTCCCTACAGGGCAGCAGCAGAGGCAGCCCGAGCGCCTAACCTCAGAAGGGCCTCGGAGGAGAGGGAAGCAGGCCCACGCCAGTCCACTGGT
>NW_028085121.1:0-542 GCF_014824575.4 Sturnira hondurensis | reverse complement strand
TAGATGCCAAACAGTAACCAAATGGATGGTAAAGTAAGATAAATGTGTATTAAAATTACACAAGCATTTAAACAACATGTATGGAGAGCTTTGATAACATATCAGCATGAGGTAGTAGTATATTATAACTTGATAATAGTCCCGAGAAACGCAGTCATTAAGATGCTCTGTGAAATATACAATATCCATTGAAAAAACATCAGTGGGACTTCTCAGTTAAGATGCTTGGCTGGAAATCAATCACCGAAGAGTTCATCCAATACTAACAAAATATTGAAAACCAGCAAAAACTTCACTACTTGAAGAAAATGAGAAAGAATGGTGTGACTCAAGGGAATAACCTCAAAACTGCTAAAGGAAAGAAAGTGAAAATTTGGAAGTAGAGTAGCATGTAGAAGTAGGGCACATTTACTCTCATTTTCTCTTTACCCTTTTAGCCAAATAATAGAGTAGAAAAAAGGTTCAGAAACTCCACTGGTACCCAGAAATCTAAAGCAAAGAAAAATGTGATAATCCTTTTGTTTTCCCTCTCCTAACTAGAT
>NW_028085120.1:0-1693 GCF_014824575.4 Sturnira hondurensis | reverse complement strand
GTTCTATGGGAACTCCTTTGTAGGTAACTAGGGAACTCTCTGCTTATCTCTTACTGTTTCTAAGATTCTCTTGTTATGTTTAACCTTTGGCATTTTATTTATATATTTATTAAGATATTTTATTGATTATGCCATTACAGTTGTCCTATTCCCCCCCTTCATTCCCTTCCACCCTGCACACCCCTCCCCCACCATTCCACCCTTTCATTTATGTCCATGTGTCAAAAGTTCTTTAGATTCTATATTTCCCATACTATTCTTGCCCTCCCCACTGTCTATTTTCTACCTACCATCTATGCTACTTATTTTCTGTACCTTCTCCCCACTTCTCCTTCTCCCACTCCCCTTTTGCTAACCCTCCATGTGGTCTCCATTTCTATGGTTCTGCTCCTGATCTAGCTGTCTGCTTAGTTTGCTTTTGTTTTAGGTGTGGTTGTTAATAACTGTGAGTTTGCTGTCCTTTTACTGTTCATGTTTTCATCTTCTTTTTCTTAGATAAGTCCCTTTAACATTTCATATAATAAGGGCTTGATGATGATGAAATCCTTGAATTTGACCTTATCTAAGAGGCACTTTATCTGCCCTTCCATCTAAATGAAAGCTTTGCTGGATAGAGCAATCTTGGTTATAGGTCTTTGGATTTCATGACTTGGAATATGTCTTTCTAGCCCCTTCTTGCCTGTAAGGTCTCTTTTGAGAAATCAGCTGACAGTCTGATGGGAACTCCTTTGTAGGTGACTGTCCCCTTATCTCTTGCTGCTTCTGGGATTCTCTGCTTCATTTTAATCTTGGCTAATGTAATGATGATGTGCCTTGGTGTGTTCCCTCTTGGGCCCAACTTCTTTGGGACTCTCTGAGCTTCCTGGATTTCCTGGAAGTCTATTGCTTTTGCCATATTGGGAAAGTTTTTCTTTATTACTTGTTCAAATAAGTTTTCCACTTGCTTTTCCTCTCCCCCTTCTGGTACCTCTGTAATTTGGATGTTGGAATGTTTAAAGATGTCCTGCAGGTTCTTAAGTCTCTTGTCATTTTTTTGAATTCTTGTTTCTTCATATTTTTCTGTTTGGTCATTGTTTTCTTCCTTCTGGTCCACTCCCTTGATTTGAGTCCCAGTTTCCTTTCCATCACTATTGGTTTATTTGTGCATTTCCCTTTATTTCAGTTAGTTTAGCCTTCATTTGTTTTTCTAATTTGTGAGTAAAATCAACCAGTTCTGTGAGCATCCTGATCACCAGTGTTTTTGAACTATGCATCTGAGAGGTTGGCTATCTCTTGGTTGCTTAGAATTATTAACTCTGGGGCTTTGAGCTGTTCTTGAGCCATAATGTTTTGGTCTGTTCGCTCCTGTTACGTATGAGGGGTGGAGCCTTATGTGTTCACCAGGGCAGGGCCACCCAGTTGCTGGGTAGTGACAGTGTATGTGGGGGTGGGGTCAGAGAGGGGCAATGGCGTTTGTTTTGCTCTCTCTTGGATTTTGGTCTTGAGCAAATTGGGCCCTTCTGGTGCTGGTTCCTGGGTGTGTGGGCCTGTGCACCCTCCAGGACCCTGTGGGTCTCTCCAACAAACTCTCTGTGAGTCTGGGAGCCTCTCCCGGCACCTCGACCCAGAAAATTTTTCCAATTGGTGCTTTCAGGCTCTAATTCCCATCGCTGGGGACTTAGCCTGTGCAGTCAGTCTCACTGTTTGCTCCTTC